>NC_141535.1:73380357-73538571 GCF_021556685.1 Rattus norvegicus
GGTTAAGTTAATGTATGATTGGTACAGTATTAATACCTAATCCTGAGAATCACCAACATGCTCTACTTCCTTCATTGGGAAAGAGATGACATAGATAAAGAAAATAAATGAAATGTTTACATATTTAATGAAGACTTTAGGGAAATATTAAATACATTCTATATAGTTGGTGAGCAATGGAAAGTTATTGATACATTGGAGATGCTGTGAGCTCTTGCCAAGGTCTCCATCATGTTTACTTCTTTGAAACAGAAATAGATGTTATAAATCACATGTATTAATTATGCATAGTGTGTAGAACCAAAATCCTGTTGGCAGTCACTAAGTGATGTAAGTGAGCTATGTTCTATAGATCTTTGGAGTTGGTTTATTTGATATTCCAATGCTACATTCTTATAAGTGTCACAGGAAGACTACGGTTCTCCAAAAATATGGATATGTTTTTAATGTTTCTTCCATTTTCTATAAATGGAAATTTAATACAATGTTAGTTATTTGTATGTAATAATAAGGTACATGTAAGAAGGAAAGAGAAATAGAAAAAAAGGGAAACACAGTCAATTTTCCTCTTTTGTTTATTATGAAAAATTAAACTGATTTATAGTGAGAGCCTTATTTCCTTGAAAAATTATGTAGTATTTTCTAATAATTTTACCAAAGATAGTTTTCTTCAACTTGTTCATTATAAAAGAGGTGCCATACATCTACGTTAACAAGACCCTTACATCCGAATTTTCACACTGCAGTGGTGATAAAGTCATTTTTTGAGTTATTCATATTTTATCGGAGTTTATACATCTCCAATATTTAGTTACATTATTAAAAGACTGGGTTCAAGTGCATTGGGTATAGTCGTGCTTAACCTAGAAGTAGATCAAAAATGCCTCTTTACCGCTTCCTTCCTGCACTCCACTACACCTGGATTTGTTAATTTTATAGACTGGCCCTTAGCTCAATCCAACCATCAAAACCAATTGTGCACATCTCTTTAGATCTATGTTCAAATGCATCACAAAATCAGCTTTTAAAATCCATGGTTGGAATCCTTTCATGACAGAAATGGATGTACAGTTAAAATTACTGTCTAGGTCTGCTCCACCTGCTTACTCCAGTATGGCTGTTAAACATTTACTAGATCCTGAATAACAGTAAATTATTATAGTAGTATCTGTCTCATAGTCCTAATGTGAGGATAAAATGAACTAACAACAATAAAATGCTTAAAGATCCCACAGAAAATGGAATGAGATACACAATCAATTGCTAGAAGCATATAATCTTCTTCAACAGTAGTTAGTATTTTAAAAGATTCTTTCTTTCATGTTGACACACATAGTTTTTGAAAAAGGTCCATACATTTCTTTCCAAGTTATCTCTATGGTAGAATAAAAATGAAAACTTTTCCTGTGAGTGAAATAAGTGAGTTGTCCTCTATGTTCATTGACTTATGGGAAAGACATGTCCTTTGTTGCAGAGAAAATAAATAAGGAAATCAAATAAGCAGACTGCATCATTAACACAGACATGACATAGGCACTGTTTAATCCTCAGTAGTAATGTCTATGGGACTCCCTGGAAAGCAGTAGATTGATTTGAGTAGCTCTGGGTGAAGGACTACAGTTATTTCAACTGGAACAATGTTACTAGTACTCACTGAGACAATTAGGTATCAGGAGAGGAATTTGAGAAGTTGGGGGTGCAGTGTGAAGAGTTTCAGAGCTAAGTCTAAATGTGTCTACACTGACACAGTGTGGAATATCCAGGGATGTTATTTAAAATGGTAATGAATTATAAATATAAATCTCAAAGATGTATATAGGGTAGAATTAAAGTATAAAAATGTTAAGAATAAAGTTAGAAAAATAAGGTTACATAGTATATTATTTAAGAAGAGGGGAGTTTAAATGCAGTCAGAATCAATGTCTCCTAGATAAGTTAGTCAAGTTGTTCATAGTTTATTTGAAAGATTCTCATAGGCTGAGAACAGTTAGACTTAACTAACTTTTAACTTATCAGTGTGCTGTTTTAGTGTATCATCATTCCACAGGATACAAATATACCATGGATAATTTAGTTAATCATTTTTAATTAATTATTTTATTTGTTTGCATTTCAAATGTTGCCCACATTCCCAGTCTCCCCTCCATGAACCCCTCAACCTATTCTCCTCCCCTTTTCATCTAAGAGGGTGCTTCCCAACTACTCAGTCTTGCCTCACCCCTCTAGAATCCCCTTCTCTGCAGCATGCTCCAGAGAAGTTTCCACAGGACCAAGCACCTCCCCTCCCACTGATACCAGATAAGTCAGTCCTCTGCTCTATATATAATGGAAACCATGAACCAGTCCATGTACAATATTTGATTGGATTTATAGTCCCTAGGAGCTCTGAGGGGCCCAGTTAGTTGATACATTTTGTTCTTCCTATGGGTTGCAATTCCCTTCAACTTCTTCAGTCTTTCCTCTAACTCTTTCATTGAGATAACCAGATTAAGTGAAAGGTTGGCTGTATTTGCATTTGTCTTAATCAAGTACTGGCCGAACCTCTCATAAGCTTTCATAACCTGGTAAACATACCGGGCTCTTGTCTATGAGCAACCTTGGCATCAGCAATAGTGTCTGGATTTGGTGCCTGCAGATGGGAGGGATTCCATGGTAGGGCGGTCTCAGTATGGCCTTTCCTTTAGTCTCTGCTCCATCGTTGTCCTTACATTTCCTTTAGACAGATACAATTCTGGATTGAAAATTTTGAGATGTGTAGGTGGCATTATCCCTCAACTGGAATCCATATCTATTTACTAGATATGGTCTCTTCAGGTTCTATCTCCCTGCTTTTGGGCATTTTGGCTAATGTCATCCCCACTGGGTCCTAGGAAACTCTTGCATCCCTAGGACTTTCTAGTGGTTCCACCTGTCCCCTCTCCCCGAATGCTACATATTTCTATTCATTCTCCTGGTCCTCTGGCCTTCTCTGCTATTTCTTCACATATCTGGTTCTGCCACCCCCAATTTTCCTCCACCTCCTCTCACTGTAAGCAGAGTAACAGGAGATTTGTCATAACTAGAGACACAAGAGGCCATCCTAACCCTAGTTAGCACTGATTACCTCCCAGAAGACCTGCTCTAACCTAGTTCACAGAGTTGTTCCTTCCAATAGAGAGAGACAGGCTCCAGTTAGAGACAGCAAGGCCAGTTAACACCAGAAATAATCAGATGACTAGAAGCAAGTAGAAGAGCAGAGGCAACAGAAACCAATGCTATGTGGTACCAGCACAACCTAGTTCTCCCACCACAGTAAGCCCTGGATACCAGAACACTCCTGGAAAACAACATTCTGACATAAAACCCTAACTCATGGAGATTATAGAGGACTTTAAAGAGGATATAAATAACTCCCTTAAAGAAATACTGGAGAACACAAGTAAAAAGGTAGAAGCTCTTGAAGAGGAAACACATAAATCCCTTAAAGAAATAAAGGAAAACAAAATCAAACAGGTGAAGAAATTGAGCAAAACATCTCAAGAAGTAAAAATTGAAATAGAAACAATAAAGAAATCATAAATGGAGACAAACCTGGAAATGGAAAACCTAGGAGAGAGTTCAGGAGTTATAGATGCAAGTATCATGAACAGACTACAATAGATAGAAAAGAGAATCTCAGGCATTGAAGATACCACAGAAGATATTAACACAACACTAAAAGAAAATGCAAAGTGAAAATAGCTCCTAACCTAAAACCTCCTGGGAATTCAGGAAACACTGAGAAGATCAAATCTAAGAATATTAGGTAGGAATAGAAGAGATTGAAAATTCCCAATTCAAAGTCCAGAAAACATTTTCACCAAAATCATAGAAGAAAACTTCCCTAGTACAAAGAAAAAGAAGGTCATAACTGTGAAAGAAGTCTACAGAACACCAAATACAATGAACCAGAAAAGAAAATATACCAGTCACATAATAATCAAAACATTAAATATGCAGAACAAAGGAGAAATATTAAAAGTGGTCAGGGAAAAAGGTCAAGTAACATACAGACACACCAATCGAAATCCGAATTTTCAACAGGGACTCTAAAAGCCAGAAGATCTTGGAGAAATTTTATTCAGACCCTAAGAGAACACAAATCCCAGCACAGGCTACTGTACACAGCAAAACTCTCAATCAATATGTGGAGAAACCAAGATATTCCATAACAAACCAAACTTAAACAATATCTCTCTACTAATCCAGCCCCACAGAGGATACTAGAAGGAAAACTCCAACACAAAGAGGGAAATTACACCTTTAAAAAACAAAAAAAAAATAATCATCTCACAATAAACCCAAAAGATGGAAATCATAAAAACATAATATCATCTTTAAGAAAAAATAACAGGAACCAACAATCATTGGTCTTTAATACCTCTCTACATCAATGGACTCAATTCTACAATATAATGAAATGGCTAACAGACAGGATAAGTAAACTGAACCCAGCATTTTGCTGCATATAGAAAACACACCTCAGTGACAAATATTACCGCATAGTAAAAGACTGGAAATTTTTTTTCTAAGTAAATGGTCCCAAGAACAACCTGAAATAGTCATTCTAATATCCTATAAAATATACTTTCAACCAAAAGTTATCAAATGAGATGAAGGACACATCGTATTCACCCAATGAAAAATCCACCAAGATGAACTCTCAATCTTAAACATCTAGTCCCCAAATTCAAGGGCAACCACATTTGTAAAAGAAACATTATTAAAGATCAAAATATACACAGAACCTCACAAAATAATAGTGGAAGATTTCAGCACTCCACTCTCATTAGTGGATAGGTTATGGTAACAGAAACTAAACAGAGACACAGTGAAAATAGAGGTAATGAACCAAATGAATTTAACAGATATCTATAGAACATTTCACCCAAAACAAAAGAGTATACCTTGTTCTCAGCATCTCATAGTACATTCTCAAATATTTACCATATAAGCAGATGTAAAACAATCCTCAACAGATACAAGAAGATTGAAATAATCCCATGCATTCTATCAGATCACCACAGATACAAGCTGGTCTTCAGTAACAACAAAAATAACAGAAAGCCCATACTTATAGAAATTGAAAAAAAAATCCATACTCTACATTCCTTTAACCTTAACGAAGTTAATAAGGGATGGATCTTCAAGTTAGAAAAGGCATAGGTATAGGTTATCAAAGATGATCCAGATGTGTGCTTCCAATGTGGTACAAGGAAAAGTGTAAGTAATGATTTTGACTAGCAGATCAACAAGGACAACTTGAATTCATTATTTTTTAAATACAACAGTATGTTTAAATATCATGGTGAGTATGGATGTGTAACAGTGAGAATATGAAAGGAACTTTATTGGAAAACAGAAATGTGTAAGAACTGAAGCCTGATTTAGGAGATGGGAAACAGTTTATCATTCCTAACATGGACATATGAGTATCTTGGGTCTCCTGATACAACCTCATTGGAAAAGAATTTGAAGATGGGTCGACTAACATATATTAGAGTGTCTATAAATTGCTGGCATTTAATGATTAGAAACAGAAATGACAATCATCTCAACTCATATTGGAAAATGAGGAGCACATAAAAATAGAAATATGATGAGAAATCAAATTGGGTAGCTCAATGATACAAGAATGAGAAGTTTACTTCATAGCCAGATGAAATTTCAGAAATCATGATAAAATCCCAGCTTGTTTTTATAGCTTTTATGCATCAGTCAAACCTTGTGTGATTTTATTATTAAAATACTAGTTCTTACAATGATGGGTAGAGGAAGAGTTTTGTCCAGAGGAATTCTTTGGAGTGAGTGAAGCAGCATTTTCAACGTAGAGATGAAGTGGGTAATTACCTGTCCCTCACTAGGTTTGGTGCATAGAGCTTTCTGCTGGCTCAGAGCTAATAATAATAACCAATATACTTGTTTCTAGACATTGATGGGGGGTTTTCTGAAACAATATCTGCCTAGTGGTTAAGAAAATTAAAATGTCCTTTGAAAGGAAAGAGAGGGGAAATAGTATACTTTATTAGGAAAATTAATTAGATGACAACAGGAAAGTAAAGAATGTGCCTACAGAAGGCAAATAAAGCTGGAGTCATATTAAGCCTGCCAGAGAGATCTTCCTAAAATGAAACGTGAGTGTGAGTGCACCATCAAGGTGTCTAGGTGCTGAGGGCACTGCACTATTAGCAGGGAGGAAAAGTCACTGTGGGAGGGGACGCTGTCAGGAGCTACCAATGAGCTATAGATAATGGAATCTGTACAATCAGTCCTGTGCTTTTGCTGTCACACATGAGAGTAGAAATACTCCTGGCAAAAGGATGGTAATAAAATGCATGACAGAAAAAAGATTGCCAAGTTTTCCCAGTTTAATTTCCCACTGGCTGCTGGCCTTGGTTGGCTTGTGGGTAGGAAGGAAAGGTTTCATTCTAAGACAGATTGTGTACTAATTAATAAGATGTGAAGAACATTTGTAATTAATAAAAGGAGAATGGATAATGGAGATTACAAGTAAATTATAGTCAGTCATATATAGATGGTGTTTTATTTCAGCATTGATTTTGTCCAAGGGAAAACAAAGCTTAGAATTCCTGAGAAAACCCTGAAAGAATGACAGGACACTAAAGGAAGGTATGATTTACTATGTGCCTGTTAATATAAATATGATCATTAATGTGATGGCATTTGAATTGTTGGGAAGTTGAAACTATGTTGTTATATGTTTTCCTTTGAACTCTGTTCAAGCTCACCAGGTGATGAAGTGGTAAAATTAATGTTCTATACAATTAAAACAGAATAGGAAATTCTAATTGTATAGACTGGAAATCATTGAGAATTGACAACTAGTTATGTTTGTAAATCACTGAATTTTCAAGCAATATTGATGGTCCATTTAACATTAGTAATCATTTTATATAGCACATATGAGGGCACCTCTCTGAAATTTTCTCTGCCAACCATTTCTTCCTTTTTAGAGAGTCATAATTATCTAAGGTTGGCTTCAGTCAAATAACCATGGCATGGCAAATTACCTGGGCATGTGAAAATATAGGTTTCTGGATAATATGATATTGAAATGAAAGCCCTGTGGTTATTTGGGAATCAAAGGAACATAAAGATGTCCATGGAGTCACTAATACATAGGGGGCCTTCTAATATCAGGCTTGACAGGTCACAGAGCATGTGAGGCAGTAGCTTGTGATCATATCACCCTGTCATCTGGTTTATTCTCGAATGTGTTCCACTAGCTAATCACAAAAGATCAGCTCATACTGTCAGTCTCCATAAAACTGAACTGCACTGTCAACCTTCCTCAGAGCACTCATGTCCCTTTAGTTCTATGGAATGAAAGTGCTTAATTATGCATGGTGTGAGGTCATAAATCCCACCAATATATATTTATGTATAACCATAAAAAATCAGATATTTCTCCATAAATGTATTATATTTTATGATAAGGAAAAACTGATTTTTTATAACTCTCCCAAGAATTTAATTCCACATCTCTATAGATGTTTCCTAGAGCTTGCAGTCTGTTTTGTCTAAATAATAACAAAAAATAGAATAAATCGACTTTATATTTACAAACAATTAGATAGTAAGTCTCTGAGACAATGGAGGGCTATCAATGGAGCAATGACTAAATTCAATCACTTAATCAAATATTTATTAGCTATGTATCATCTTATATCATACTCAAATATAATTATTTACTCTGTTTTTATTTCAGAAAATTATTCAGTTTTTATCAACCTTAAGTGAAATATCTTAAGCCTTCTGATTTTGCAATATTATAATATTTACATTTTATTTTTTATTTACTGAAATTTAGTTTAATTTTAATCACTGGGGACCAAAAACAAAGCCTTTGCTGTGCTAGACAAGCACTTCCCTTAGTTCCAGACACATAATTCTTCCTCTTAGCATCTTCCTGTGATTTATATTGTCCTGGAGGGCTTCAAATTCTTTGCTACAAGAGGGCTAAATCCTAAGTACCATTAAACTTTGAAATGCTATCTTTTATAAACATGCTATATTTTGGAAAGAACATGATAATTATTCAATTATTCATTTTGCCAAAAGTTATCATGGTGTTTTATAACTCATCTGCTCCATTTTTTAAAAAAGGTTTTATACAGCAAGTGCCTATGAAATTATTAATATAATTTGATTTAATTACGTAGGAATATACTTCAACATATATGTCCCCGCCAGCGGGGACCCAGTTATTCAGGGTCCCGAAGAGGCTTTCTACCTGTGGGCCAAAATGGGGGTGAAGAGAAGAAGGAGACCAAGCAAAAGTTCTGTTGTCAAGGTCTCGTTTATTGGGATGAACATTGCAGCTTTTAAGGCTATCAGGTAGGGGGAGTGACCTTTGTGAAATATGAAGGAGGGGGAGATGAGGGTATAGGCAGTGATAGCTGGAGGCAAAGAAGTCAGGCGATGAGGTCAGGTGGTGGAGACACTGGGTGTTGACTGAGGAGATAACTGGTATCTGCTCGAGCTGAGGCATCCCTTGAATGTTATACTCCTGTGCCGTAAATTCATGGGAGAGGCTTTATCCAACAATCTTAAGATTTATGGCAGTCATCTTCGGGGTGAGTCTCTGTGGCCAAACAGCCCAGAGTCACTTTGAACCATGCAGTCAAAAAGCGGCTAGGCCCAAATCCAATATGGCTCCATGCATCTCCCCCATTTTTCTTTAAAAAAAAAAAAACCATTAGGTGGAAGTAGTGGTCTGAGAGAGATTAGACATGCCTCACAGAGTGCCCAGCTCGGCCATGGCAAGCCACTCTTGCAGTTAGGACTGCACCCCAATGGCTAGGAATGAACTTATGCTGTAACACACCGTTCTGGGCTATACGTGTGTGTTATTGGGGGAGAAACTGGGCAGAGGAGCATTTGACCGGCCCGCACATTTAAACGGGGTGTAGCCACCTCTGTCTTAGGATCGACCTCTCAAACCCCAGCCTCTCTGTCATAGGACCACCTTGTCGCCCTCAAGGCTCCATGTCTAGATTGGTCAAGGGTCAGAGGAAGTTGCCCGTCACTGAGGAAAGCTACATTGGATCATCTTCTCATTCCTCTTACTTGAGCCCAGGGGCGATGGAGCAGGAGCCAGATGGCATTAATATAAGAGATTGTGGAAATTGAGCCTCTCCCGATAAGTAGTGGGCACCTCATCTGGTTCTCCTCAGCTGCTATGGCCATACCACCAAGGACCTAGTCAAGCCTCTCCTGTAATAAAATTTAGAATTCCCAATTGTTAGCAACTACTCCAGAAAGTTCACCCACTGTGCTTGCCTAACAATAGATTGGGGGAGGGTAACTCCAGACACTGCAGACACAATGGCTGCAGCAGTAATGGCTGCTACAATAGCAGCGAAAATGCCAAGGTCTTTCCCATGACAGTTCAGGATCGGTCATTCTTCTCTGGAACAACCAGCAGGCAATGGAACCATGTCTGAGATCTGCAAAACCAGGGCAGAGTTCCCCAGTCCACAGCAGCTTCCACCAAGCAACAGTGCACAGAGGGTCGGAGCGCAGGCTGTGGTGGGACGGGACACAATGACTGCAGCAACGCCAGAATTTCTGTGATGACAAAAGATGAGTGGGAATCCTCCATATTCCTCCAAGGACACAGGAATGACTCCAGGGACCCGAACCAGGAGAGCTGAATCTTCATGCTCCCAGGATCAGCAAGTCTCAGCAACCACCTCTGGCAGCTGGCATACTCTTGTAGCATCCTGTAGAAAAAACACAAAGATTCCCTCTTCCCCATATAAAATATCTGAACAGGATCATGCCAATATGTGGATCTTTCTATTTCACCTAGGCAGAAGTATGCCTAGCTGTAGGGTGCCATAAACTCAGAGTGTTCCTTGGCATCCAAATTTTAAAATTGAAATAAAAGGAGCATACTTTAGCATACAGGGATAACTCCCCTTTTTATTTATTAAAATATTGTTAAAATATTATTTATTAAGATAAGTCCTTAAGGATTAAATTGAGGACACTGAGTACTTGTATTTATAAATTGACTTTTATACCAAATTATTGTCTCCAGCATTACTGTTTTGGATATATAAAGAATGAGATTTTTTTACTAACTGTTCCTATGTAAGGCCTATAATCTGTCTGGTATCATTGTCCTCCCTTGCTAAGGGGTCTAGGCAATCTAATTTGAGTTCTTAAATGGCCTATAAAGGAACAGTACTTAGTGCTCTTAACCACTAAGCCATCTCTCCAGCCCCTCACCAGCTTTATTTACCTAAACATAAGCATTAATTAGAGATGCCAAATCCTATAAATACTGTACTAGAAATCCCTGAGCTGGCAAGGTGAGGCTGGGAGTTGAAAGTAAGCAAATGGAGTCTTCCTCTTTTCAAGAGGGTGTGTTATCAACTCCATTACCATTTTCAAAGAGCTGGGTCTATGGTTTTGTTTAGTTGTCTGAGCCAGAGCACTGAAAGGACAGTGAGTTGTCAGACAATTCACACTGAAATCACTTTGATTTTAAGTAGAAAACCTGCCTCTAATATAGCATTAAGTAATTGTAAAATTTGAGGGCTAGTAGTATCTAAAAAAAAAAAAACAAAAGAACGAAAACTTTTTAATCAATTGTAAAACCACAAGCCACACATTGGCTATCAGCGTATGAATTGAAAGCTTAATTTTTAACATTTAAAAACAGTGGCTACAGCACGTAATGTAATTTAATAATCTGTGTTGAAGCAGGGAAAACTCAAGAGAATAAACAAGTGATCCAATCATACATGTAGCCTTTTCATTAGATGAACCACCTATAAATACACTAAGTGCATTTTCTATGGGTTGCATGCACAAATTTACAGTAAATACAAAAGCATGCAAGGAGTAAAATTATCAATTTTGCCTGAAATTTGTATATGTAATAGGCCAAATATCAGTATTTTGTAATAAACAATTTGATTGCTGTTTGGAATAAGGTATGTTTCACCAGGTTTCTTTTTTAAAATACTTCCATGACTCTAGCCTACAATTTTGTACTAATGACAAAAGCTTTATCTCCAATGAGGATAACAAAGTTAAGTCCTCTGGTAAGGTGAGGTACTTTGGCAATTAACATATCCTTAGAAGCTTAAAATTAGTTTTAAATATTAAAAATGAATATTGAATCTTCTCTGGAGCAATAGTTACTCCCCAAATGTTAAAGCTCATTTTGAGAGCAAAGGTTTGTAGTAAAAATGTCCATATACACTGAAAGATTCAAAGTTCTAACTTCTTACATTGAAGAAGCGACAAAATTACATAATATAAGGCTATTAGCCATTCTTTAGTAAAAATTTTAATGATATCACTTTATGGGCTCTCTAAAATTATAAGCAAGCTCACGAAATGAAAACTCACAATCGCCAGGACTTAAACAAATTGTATAAAAATAATCCTCTAAATCTATCTTGAAATGGCAGTTGGATAAGCAAACAAGCTGTAATGCTCTCACAAGTTTTAAAACCTCATCAATCCTTTTTAAATCCTGTAACAATCTCTACCTGTTTGATTTTTTTCTTAATTATAAATAAGTTTGAGTTAATCAATGTAACACTGACAATCTTTAATCACAATCTTTAAGATCTCTTTGTAACACCAGAGCACAGCCACAACTTTGGAAAGTCACCTGAATTCTGAGTATGTGACTAGGCAGCTGTTCTTGGGGCAGTGGAATTAGCATCAAAATACAGTAACTTTAGGGCAAACCACAACTTTGGCTATGACTGCCAATTCCTACATATGAACGCACGATGGTGCGGTCTCCAATACCTCAACAAAGAGACGTTGCCCTAAAATCTTTTAGAAGCCTGGTTTTTAGAATAAGAATTCCATAAAAATATTACCTCAATTTGGACCTGTTTCCCTAGGTTGGCTCATATCCAAATTACAGTTTTAAGCCAACTTTCTGTTACCAATGTTACACCTTTTAAGCTGTGAAAGCTCCTGGTGTCTTTAGGATCAGCTAGTATAAACATTTAGCCAGCCCCTGGGGAGCTTGTCCAGCAGACTTAGGCTTCTAGCTACAGATGTAGGCTCCAAAAGCCAATTGAAACTGTTTTTTATGCATTGTTCCCTTCTTGAAACGAGTTAAAACCAAGTCAAGGTATGAACGACTGGCAGATAAAGTTTTTATCATTTTTTCTTTTGAACACGAAACATAAAACATTTAAACAACGAGAAACAAAGACCACAGACATAAACTGACAGACATGGACAGCTTGGTGCACCAAGGACACACAATAGACATAGAGGGAAAAAACTAGATGGTGTCCCACGATAGGGACCCACATATCCTACCTATGGAACCCAGAACTAGAAATAAGCATTTCTCCAAAAGGAGCCAGCAGAGAGGCAGGACGTCTCCTGCCTTTCTTCTGTTCCCAGGAGAGCCCTGAAAAGTTTTTCTCTTTCTCCAAAGCATCCGTGGAGAGTCCGGGAGGACTGTTTTTCCCAAACCCATTCTCTCTCATGTCTAGGGTGTAAACTATCTCTTGTCAGGATCCAAAGACTAAAATATAACTCTAAAAGAACGCATATGCAAAAACACTTTACCATTACCTTGTCCCTTTTTTATTACAAGTTTTACTTAAGCTAGCCCCACACTGCTTAAAATTAACCAGGGATACCTTTCATCAGTAAAACAAAAAAACTTGATTAAATCCTTTTTCTTAACTCTTAATCCTCTCTCCCTGAGTGAGCGCTTGATCTCTCCTATGAAACAAGCCTCCTAAATCCATACCTTCCCCATGGCAATTAGACGACAATTATTCGACCGGTCCTTACCTCCCTCTCCAGCGACACACGAGCGATGCGGCCTGAAGAGTCCTCGATTCCCGCTGCAGCTCTCTTATCTCCATCGTCCTGTAGTCGGCCTTGCTTCGGGGTCCCTGTTCGGGCGCCACTTGTCCCCGCCAGCGGGGACCCAGTTATTCAGGGTCCCGAAGAGGCTTTCTACCTGTGGGCCAAAATGGGGGTGAAGAGAAGAAGGAGACCAAGCAAAAGTTCTGTTGTCAAGGTCTCGTTTATTGGGATGAACATTGCAGCTTTTAAGGCTATCAGGTAGGGGGAGTGACCTTTGTGAAATATGAAGGAGGGGGAGATGAGGGTATAGGCAGTGATAGCTGGAGGCAAAGAAGTCAGGCGATGAGGTCAGGTGGTGGAGACACTGGGTGTTGACTGAGGAGATAACTGGTATCTGCTCGAGCTGAGGCATCCCTTGAATGTTATACTCCTGTGCCGTAAATTCATGGGAGAGGCTTTATCCAACAATCTTAAGATTTATGGCAGTCATCTTCGGGGTGAGTCTCTGTGGCCAAACAGCCCAGAGTCACTTTGAACCATGCAGTCAAAAAGCGGCTAGGCCCAAATCCAATATGGCTCCGTGCACATATATATCATTTTCTTTATACCTGATATTTTCATTGAAGTAGATAATGGAAGACAGTACATTTTAGAGCTGTAGTTTTGGGTGGCCATACACTCTAAATTCTTCCTTCCCCTACAGAATCAGTTGTAATAATACAAATATAATCAAACTATAATTTTTCAGATGGCATAGCAACTGAAAGAGTGTGAATTAACTTATAGCTTGCAGCTATGTTTATTGCTGTGGAAATAACAGAGAGTGTTGTCTATAAGAAATTACAGAATCAATCACTGAAATTCCACATAATCTTCTTCATACAATTTTCTCTGTATAAGGGAAATGGTGATTTTGTTCAACATAATGTAATACCTGATAAAAATGTCCATATATATTTGACTGACATGGAGAACAACCTCCTGTCCCTGCCTGCATTTCTTAGCCCATGTTGTAGAGGTAGTACCATTCAAATGCTTCATACACATCAAAATGAGGTGACTCGGAATGATGGCCGTGTAATTATGCTGTATGTCATGCTGATCTGGCTTTGGCACAGTTGTACATTGCTTCAGAGTGTTAAATTAATCGAAATGACCTCAGCTTTATTGCTGTTGAGATTCTAGCAGTGATAAAATGCCAAGTCATTGGAAATAAACGGATGCAACCTAAACAACTTGACATGACAAATGCACACTTTCACTGACTTCTCCAGTGTTCTATAGACTTTATCACTAGATGCAGGATTTTTTTTTTTCTGTAATATACTTGTCTTAATGAGCATAGATGCATCCTAACTCAATAAAAGTGTATGTCTGATAGGCAAAGATCAGAGAAACCACTGCCCGGCGATTTTGTGTTTTATAGGCACTAAAGGCTCAGGGCAGGAACATGGAACGCACAACCCACTGCTTTACTTCAATTATTTCTTAATTCTGAAGCGTGCTACCGAGGGCACAGTATGAAGTCAATCACTGAAGAAAAGTGAAACTATTCCAATTCATCACAAATTTCCCAGGGACACAAGATAATAATTGAATTTTGAACATACCAGTGTGAACAATCTTCAGAAAGAGCGGCTCTGACAACATAGCTCATATTGATAGAGTGCTACAAAGGATTGCTGTCTTCACGTTCACTGCTATTGGCCTCATAAAATGCTCTTTCACAAAACAGGAAATTCATATCTCAGCAGATTGCCTTATAAAGGAGGCTGTTTCATCAATAGTCTGAATTTCCTGATGGCCTTTAGATTACCTTTCAAAATTTAAAAGATCCACATCCCCCACACACATTGAAATGTCTCAATTATGACAATGCACTTTCATTAACTATAATCCCTTACTTTAGACTCGCATTTTGCTGAATAGTTACTTTAAAAAAATGGTTTTAGCTTTTCTAATTTGAAGTTTCTAACTCTCTATGAGTGGATGGGAAAAGTGTAAGCAGAAATACTCCACGGCCTTTGAATTATAGTCTCCTATTTTCAAAGTCTCATCAGGACATTGCCCTGCCCTCGAGCAGGTGCACTCCCACTGAGCTCTAGCTGTGACTCACTGTCTCTAATGAAATCCAGTCCATGCCACAGCTCCACCTTGCTCTCAGATTGACTGTCAGCCATTCACTTGGTGCATTTAGCAATAAATTTTCTATATCTGAACAGCAGAGGATTTATAGTGGGTGTTCAGCACAGACCTCCATTTCTTTGTCTTATTGGAGAACTCTCAAGAATATTGCATGATGGGCCATGCGATTGCAATACATCTGCTCATCCTTCAGTTCAAAGGATTTGGTGCAACTTCAGACTATTTATCTCAATTATGATTACCCAGACAGGCACAGGATTTAAATCATGGACAAATGAATGTTCCTATTTAATATTAAAAATAAAAGGAAGAAAAATTAACCCACACTCTGGGTTTTACATTTTGCTTTGTGTTTTGTCTTTGAGTTTAGTATACCTTAAATATGTATGGTTTTATATTTC
This sequence comes from Rattus norvegicus, assembly GCF_021556685.1. Taxonomy (NCBI): domain Eukaryota; kingdom Metazoa; phylum Chordata; class Mammalia; order Rodentia; family Muridae; genus Rattus; species Rattus norvegicus. The sequence continues at coordinate 73,395,753 of NC_141535.1, forward strand.
TTGACACATTGATGAAAAATCCAAGTAACTTGTACTTGCTGATATAGCAAGCATTTCTCAGGAGCACTTTGATGTAATGCATGAATTAAGAAAGATTACCCCCATAGGGTCTCAAAGGAACCTCAGTTTCCAATGACTAAGGTGCCTACTTAACATAGCAACCAATTACTGACGAGCCCAGCTCTCCCAGCATCGTTAAGACCTGTAAATCTTTCTGCTCTTCTCATCCCACCCCCTTTACTAAACCCCTCCAACTCAGGGAATTGGCTTCCCTTCCCTTTCCCACTCTCTGTTTGATTATAAACTCTGCCAGATCCTGACAAATACAGAGGCAGATTCTCACAGCCAATCTTTGGGCTGAGCCCTGGGACCGGAGTGAAGGAGTTAGAGAAGGGACTGAAGGAGCTGAAGGGGTTTACAATCCCATAGGAAGAACAGCAATATCAACCAACCAGATCCCCCAGAGCTCCCAGGGACTAAACCAGCAACCCATTGCTCCAGCTTCATATGTAGCAGAGGATTGCCTTGTTTGACATCAATAGGGAGAGAAGTCCTTGGTCCTGTGAAGGGTCATAACCCCAGTGTATTGGAATGCCAGGGCACTGAGGTGGGAATGGGTAGGTGAGTGGCCAGTACCCTCATAGAAGATATACTTAAAACCATATTACAACCCTACACCATTTTCTCTTTCTTCCTAGCTACCCACCTGTCCTCTGACAGCTGTGTTCAGTCCAAATGTCTAAGATGAACCTGTGTCTCCAACCATACCTACTTACACTCATGTCTTTTTTCAGAAAATAGTTGATAAAACCTCGTAGCCCTCTTAACACACTTTTGGCTACACTGACTGTTCTTCATATCTACTTTATCCTACAGGGCCACGTGGTAAACAACACAACTTGTCAATGGTCCTTTGTTTAATTGTTTCATTTTACCTTAATTTACAACTGCCTTAAAAGTACTGTTTGGAGCTGGAGAGATGGCTCAACAATTAAGAGCAAAGGCAACTCTTCCAGAGATGCTGAGTCAATTCCCAGCCACTTGGTGGCTCACAACCATCTGTAATGGGGTTCAGTTCCCTCCTCTGGTGTGTCTGAAGAGAGTGACAGTGCATTCCAATATATAAAAGTAAATTAATCTTAAAAAAAGTTCCGTGTAATTTGAGAGTCAAATAATATTGTATGACATAGAGACATATTTTACTATAGGAGGATGTTTAAACATATAAATCCAAATAGATATTCTGTTGTAGAAGTGTGTACTGGGAACAAACATTTTTAAAAGGCAAGTGTAGATATATTGGGCCAGAAACGAGCAAGTTTTGAGAATTTGTTTCCTACAAAAATAAGGAAATAAAAAGAGAAAGGAACTGAAATTTTACAATGTTCATTCCCACTTCTTAATGTATGATTTACAAAATGAATGCCATCATGCAATAAGCGTGCTGAGTATGAGCCCAGCATAGTGTTCATGATGCCAATAGAAACTCTAAATGGAATCTGTAACAGTAAGAGATTCATTTATGGGAAAGATCTGCTCAAAGTCTATTAACGAAATTTGAAATTGGAATGTCAGTAACAAAATTAAGAAATTAACTTTTATGTTTCATTTCATCTTTCTGTTCTTGTCATTTTTTTACTCTAACTTGAACAGAACAAAGACTAAAATACTAATATGGGTTTAGAGACAATGCACAAAGTTTCAGTAAAATATGTATTATGCTTTATTGCTGACATACTATTATTTGAAAATCCAAAATATTTAATTTGCCAAAATTATATTTGTAACACAAATTTTAATTGTCATACATTTTGTAGGTTTTACACTATTTTGTTTCAATAACAATTTTGCAGTAATGTTACTGCTCCACCTGGTGGTAGAAATAATAATTTTTCATTTTTATTTTTAATAACAAAAATAATAGGGTATTATATTTAATTATTGATTTCAATAATATATAAAATTAATTTTAGGGTAATCAAGATAATACATATTAAAATTCCTTCAAATCACATATAGTGTTCTATATTTAACATGACCATGAATTAGACTATTAAGATTATATGTAAGATTATATATGGTTAAAAACTATTTTTAACTTTTATTCTTTTTTTTTCTTTTTTTTTTTATTAACTTGAGTATTTCTTATATACATTTCGAGTGTTATTCCCTTTCCCGGTTTCTGGGCAAACATCCCCCTCCCCCCTACCCTTCCTTATGGGTGTTCCCCTCACAACCCTCCCCCCATTGCCGCCCTCCCCCCATAGACTAGTTCACTGGGGGTTCAGTCTTAGCAGGACCCAGGGCTTCCCCTTCCACTGGTGCTCTTACTAGGATATTCATTGCTACCTATGGGGTCAGAGTCCAGGGTCAGTCCATGTATAGTCTTTAGGTAGTGGCTTAGTCCCTGGAAGCTCTGGTGGCTTGGCATTGTTGTACTTTTGGGGTCTCGAGCCCCTTCAAGCTCTTCCAGTTCTTTCTCTGATTCCTTCAATAGGGGACCTATTCTCAGTTCAGTGGTTTGCTGCTGGCATTCGCCTCTGTATTTGCTGTATTCTGGCTGTGTCTCTCAGGAGCGATCTACATCCGGCTCCTGTCGGTCTGTACTTCTTTGCTTCATCCATCTTGTCTAATTGGGTAGCTGTATATGTATGGGCCACATGTGGGGCAGGCTCTGAATGGGTGTTCCTTAAGTCTCTGTTTTAATCTTTGCCTCTCCCTTCCCTGCCAAGGGAATTCTTTTTCCTCATTTAAAGAAGGAGTGAAGCATTCACATTTTGATCATCCGTCTTGAGTTTCGTTTGTTCTAGGGATCTAGGGTAATTCAAGCATTTGGGCTAATAGCCACTTATCAATGAGTGCATACCATGTATGTCTTTCTGTGATTGGGTTAGCTCACTCAGGATGATATTTTCCAGTTCCAAGCATTTGCCTACGAATTTCATAAACTCGTTGTTTTTGATAGCTGAGTAATATTCCATTGTGTAGATGTACCACATTTTCTGTATCCATTCCTCTGTTGAAGGGCATCTGGGTTCTTTCCATTTTCTCGCTATTATAAATAAGGCTGCGATGAACATAGTGGAGCACGTGTCTCTTTTATATGTTGAGGCATCTTTTGGGTATATGCCCAAGAGAGGTATAGCTGGATCCTCAGGCAGTTCAATGTCCAATTTTCTGAGGAACCTCCAGACTGATTTCCAGAATGGTTTTACCAGTCTGCAATCCCACCAACAATGGAGGAGTGTTCCTCATTCTTCACATCCTCGCCAGCATCTGCTGTCACCTGAGTTTTTGATCTTAGCCAATCGCACTGGTGTGAGGTGAAATCTCAGGGTTGTTTTGATTTGCATTTCCCTTATGACTAAAGATGTTGAACATTTCTTTAGGTGTTTCTCAGCCATTCGGCATTCCTCAGCTGTGAATTCTTTGTTTAGCTCTGAACCCCATTTTTTAATAGGGTTATTTGTTTCCCTGCGGTCTAACTTCTTGAGTTCTTTGTATATTTTGGATATAAGGCCTCTATCTGTTGTAGGATTGGTAAAGATCTTTTCCCAATCTGTTGGTTGCCGTTTTGTCCTAACCACAGTGTCCTTTGCCTTACAGAAGCTTTGCAGTTTTATGAGATCCCATTTGTCGATTCTTGATCTTAGAGCATAAGCCATTGGTGTTTTGTTCAGGAAATTTTTTCCAGTGCCCATGTGTTCCAGATGTTTCCCTAGTTTTTCTTCTATTAGTTTGAGTGTATCTGGTATGATGTGGAGGTCCTTGATCCACTTGGACTTAAGCTTTGTACAGGGTGATAAGCATGGATCGATCTGCATTCTTCTACATGTTGCCCTCCAGTTGAACCAGCACCATTTGCTGAAAATGCTATCTTTTTTCCATTGGATGGTTTTGGCTCCTTTGTCAAAAATCAAGTGACCATAGGTGTGTGGGTTCATTTTTGGGTCTTCAATTCTATTCCATTGGTCTATCTGTCTGTCTCTGTACCAATACCATGCAGTTTTTATCACTATTGCTCTGTAATACTGCTTGAGTTCAGGGATAGTGATTCCCCCTGAAGTCCTTTTATTGTTGAGGATAGCTTTAGCTATCCTGGGTTTTTTGTTATTCCAGATGAATTTGCAAATTGTTCTGTCTAACTCTTTGAAGAATTGGATTGGTATTTTGATGGGGATTGCATTGAATCTGTAGATCGCTTTTGGTAAAATGGCCATTTTTACTATATTAATCCTGCCAATCCATGAGCATGGGAGATCTTTCCATCTTCTGAGGTCTTCTTCAATTTCTTTCCTCAGTATCTTGAAGTTCTTATTGTACAGATCTTTTACTTGCTTGGTTAAAGTCACACCGAGGTACTTTATATTATTTGGGTCTATTATGAAGGGTGTCATTTCCCTAATTTCTTTCTCGGCTTGTTTCTCTTTTGTATAGAGGAAGGCAACTGATTTATTTGAGTTAATTTTATATCCAGCCACTTTGCTGAAGTTGTTTATCAGCTTTAGTAGTTCTCTGGTGGAACTTTTGGGATCAGTTAAATATACTATCATGTCATCTGCAAATAGTGATATTTTGACCTCTTCTTTTCCGATCTGTATCCCTTTGATCTCCTTTTGTTGTCTGATTGCTCTGGCTAGAACTTCAAGAACTATATTGAATAAGTAGGGAGAGAGTGGGCAGCCTTGTCTAGTTCCTGATTTTAGTGGGATTGCTTCAAGTTTCTCTCCATTTAGTTTAATGTTAGCAACTGGTTTGCTGTATATGGCTTTTACTATGTTTAGGTATGGGCCTTGAATTCCTATTCTTTCCAGGACTTTTATCATGAAGGGGTGTTGAATTTTGTCAAATGCTTTCTTAGCATCTAATGAAATGATCATGTGGTTCTGTTCTTTCAGTTTGTTTATATAATGGATCACGTTGATGGTTTTCCGTATATTAAACCATCCCTGCATGCCTGGGATGAAGCCTACTTGCTCATGGTGGATGATTGTTTTGATGTGCTCTTGGATTCGGTTTGCCAGAATTTTATTGAGTATTTTTGCGTCGATATTCATAAGGGAAATTGGTCTGAAGTTCTCTTTCTTTGTTGTGTCTTTGTGTGGTTTAGGTATAAGAGTAATTGTGGCTTCGTAGAAGGAATTCGGTAGGGCTCCATCTGTTTCAATTTTGTGGAATAGTTTGGATAATATTGGTATGAGGTCTTCTATGAAGGTTTGATAGAATTCTGCACTAAACCCGTCTGGACCTGGGCTCTTTTTGGTTGTGAGACCTTTAATGACTGCTTCTATTTCCTTAGGAGTTATGGGGTTGATTAACTGGTTTATCTGTTCCTGATTAAATTCGATACCTGGTATCTGTCTAGGAAATTGAACATTTCCTGAAGATTTTCAAATTTTATTGAATATAGGGTTTTATAGTAAGATCTGATGATTTTTTGAATTTCCTCTGAATCTGTAGTTATGTCTCCCTTTTCATTTCTTATTTTGTTAATTTGGACGCACTCTGTGTCCTCTCGTTAGTCTGGCTAAGGGTTTATCTATCGTGTTGATTTTCTCAAAGAACCAACTTTTGGTTCTGCTGATTCTTTCTATGGTCCTTTTTGTTTCTACTTGGTTGATTTCAGCTCTGAGTTTGATTATTTCCTGCCTTCTACTCCTCCTGGGTGTATTTGCTTCTTTTTGTTCTAGAGCTTTTAGGTGTGCTGTCAAGCTGCTGACATATGCTTTTTCCTGTTTCTTTCTGCAGGCACTCAGCGCTATGAGTTTTCCTCTTAGCACAGCTTTCATTGTGTCCCATAAGTTTGGGTATGTTGTATCTTCATTTTCATTAAATTCTAAAAAGTTTTTAATTTCTTTCTTTATTTCTTCCTTGACCAGGTTATCATTGAGTAGAGCATTGTTCAATTTCCACGTATATGTGGGCATTCTTATTGTTATTGAAGACCAGTTTTAGGCCGTGGTGGTCCGATAGCACGCATGGGATTATTTCTATCTTTCTGCACCTGTTGAGGCCCGTTTTTTGACCAATTATATGGTAAATTTTGGAGAAAGTGCCATGAGGAGCTGAGAAGAAGGTATATCCTTTTGCTTTAGGATAGAATGTTCTATAAATATCTGTTAAGTCCATTTGGCTCATGACTTCTCTTAGTCTGTCGACATCACTGTTTAATTTCTCTTTCCATGATCTGTCCATTGATGAGAGTGGGGTGTTGAAATCTCCCACTATTATTGTGTGAGGTGCAATGTGTGTTTTGAGCTTTAGTAAGGTTTCTTTTACGTATGGAGTTGCCCTTGTATTTGGGGCATAGATATTTAGGATTGAGAGTTCATCTTGGTGGATTTTTCCTTTGATGAATATGAAGTGTCCTTCCTTATCTTTTTTGATGACTTTTAGTTGGAAATTGATTTTATTTGATATTAGAATGGCTACTCCAGCTTGCTTCTTCTGACCATTTGCTTGGAAAGTTGTTTTCCAGCCTTTCACTCTGAGGTAGTGTCTGTCTTTGTCTCTGAGGTGTGTTTCCTGTAGGCAGCAGAATGCAGGGTCCTCGTTGCGTATCCAGTTTGTTAATCTATGTCTTTTTATTGGGGAGTTGAGGCCATTGATATTGAGAGATATTAAGGGATAGTGATTATTGTTTCCCTTTATATTCATATTTGGATGTGAGGTTATGTTTGTGTGCTTTCATTCTCTTTGTTTTGTTGCCAAGACGATTAGTTTCTTGCTTCTTCTAGGGTATAGCTTGCCTCCTTATGTTGGGCTTTACCATTTGTTATCCTTTGTAGTGCTGGATTTGTAGAAAGATATTGTGTAAATTTGGTTTTGTCATGGAATATCTTGGTTTCTCCATCAATGTTAATTGAGAGTTTTGCTGGATACAGTAACCTGGGCTGGCATTTGTGTTCTCTTAGGGTCTGTATGACATCAGTCCAGGATCTTCTGGCCTTCATAGTTTCTGGCGAGAAGTCTGGTGTGATTCTGATAGGTCTCCCTTTACATGTTACTTGACCTTTTTCCCTTACTGCTTTTAATATTCTTTCTTTATTTTGTGCGTTTGGTGTTTTGACAATTATGTGACGGGAGGTGTTTCTTTTCTGGTCCAATCTATTTGGAGTTCTGTAGGCTTCTTGTATGTCTATGGGTATCTCTTTTTTTAGGTTAGGGAAGTTTTCTTCTATGATTTTGTTGAAGATATTTACTGGTCCTTTGAGCTGGGAGTCTTCACTCTCTTCTATACCTATTATCCTTAGGTTTGATCTTCTCATTGAGTCCTGGATTTCCTGTATGTTTTGGACCAGTAGCTTTTTCTGCTTTACATTATCTTTGACAGTTGAGTCAATGATTTCTATGGAATCTTCTGCTCCTGAGATTCTCTCTTCCATCTCTTGTATTCTGTTGGTGAAGCTTGTATCTACAGCTCCTTGTCTCTTCTTTTGGTTTTCTATATCCAGGGTTGTTTCCATGTGTTCTTTCTTGATTGCTTCTATTTCCATTTTTAATTCCTTCAACTGTTTGATTGTGTTTTCCTGGAATTCTTTCAGGGATTTTTGCGATTCCTCTCCGTAGGCTTCTACTTGTTTATTAATGTTTTCCTGTGTTTCCCTAAGTGTGTTCATGTCTTTCTTGAAGTCCTCCAGCATCATGATCAAATATGATTTTGAAACTAGATCTTGCTTTTCTGGTGTGTTTGGATATTCCATGTTTGTTTTGGTGGGAGAATTGTGCTCCGAATATGGCATGTAGTCTTGGTTTCTGTTGCTTGGGTTCCTGCGCTTGCCTCTCGCCATCAGATTCTCTCTAGTGTTACTTTGTTCTGCTATTTCTGACAGTGGCTAGACTGTCCTATAAGCCTGTGTGTCAGGAGTGCTGTAGATCTGTTTTCCTCTCTTTCAGTCAGTTATGGGGACAGAGTGTTCTGCTTTCGGGCGTGTAGTTTTTCCTCTCTACAGGTCTTCAGCTGTTCCTGTGGGCCTGTGTCTTGAGTTCACCAGGCAGCTTTCTTGCAGCAGAAAATTTGGTCTTACCTGTGGTCCTGAGGCTCAGGTTCGCTCGTGGGGTGCTGCCCAGGGGCTCTCTGCAGCGGCAGCAACCAGGAAGACCTGTGCCGCCCCTTCTGGGAGCTTCAGTGCACCAGGGTTCCAGATGGTCTTTGGCTTTTTCCTCTGGCGTCCGAGATGTGTGTGCAGGGAGCAGTCTCTTCTGGTTTCCCAGGCTTGTCTGCCTCTCTGAAGGTTTAGCTCTCCCTCCCACGGGATTTGGGTGCAGAGAACTGTTTATCCGGTCTGTTTCTTTCAGGTTCCGGTGGTGTCTCAGGCAGGTGTTCTGCCGCTCCTGTGCCCTCCCCCACGGGAGCCCAGAGGCCTTATACAGTTTCCTCTTGGGCCAGGGATGTGGGCAGGGGTGAGCAGTGTTGTTGGTCTCTTCCGCTCTGCAGCCTCAGGAGTGCCCACCTGACCAGGCGGTTGGGTCTCTCTCTCACCTGGTCTGGGAGCAGAGATCTGCTGCGGGCCGGGATCCGCGGGTGTGGGACTTCTGGTAAACACAGAACGTGCCCGGTCCTAGAGAAATTCTGCTTCCGTGTGTCCCAAGCTCACCAGGCAGCTTTCTTGCAGCAGAAAATTTGGTCTTACCTGTGGTCCCGAGGCTCAGGTTCGCTCGTGGGGTGCTGCCCAGGGGCTCTCTGCAGAGGCAGCAACCAGGAAGACCTGTGCCGCCCCTTCCGGGAGCTTCAGTGCACCAGGGTTCCAGATGGTCTTTGGCTTTTTCCTCTGGCGTCCGAGATGTGTGTGCAGGGAGCAGTCTCTTCTGGTTTCCCAGGCTTGTCTGCCTCTCTGAAGGTTTAGCTCTCCCTCCCACGGGATTTGGGTGCAGAGAACTGTTTATCCGGTCTGTTTCTTTCAGGTTCCGGTGGTGTCTCAGGCAGGGGTCCTGCCGCTCCTGGGCCCTCCCCCACGGGAGCCCAGAGGCCTTATACAGTTTCCTCTTGGGCCAGGGATGTGGGCAGGGGTGAGCAGTGTTGGTGGTCTCTTCCGCTCTGCAGCCTCAGGAGTGCCCACCTGAGCAGGTGGTTGGGTCTCTCTCTCACCGGGTCTGAGAGCAGAGAGCTGCTGCTTAACTTTTATTCTTGAAAGGAAACTTTAACCCATTAAAAGTATCTAAATATAAATATTTTAATGAATACTCCAGTAATCTATTATCTATGTGGTTATATATTCATGTTTCTTTAAGTTTTGCATCCTATATTATTTTATTGGTATTCATTACTCTTACTGATATTGATTAGGAATGCTTCTAAGATTGTATTTAATATTTAATCCACTTAAATAGAATTGGCATATAAATTTTTCTTAAAGTAGTTGTGATTTATCATGCTGTATTACTCCTTTTGCTCAGTTAAAATTCTACAGGATATTCTGAAGTAGACAGTAAAGCAATTCCGTATCATCATAGTCTTTAAACTGTCAATAAATTGCCTGTCATTTTATATTACAAAGTTTGATTTACTATTTATATCTATATTTTAAAGCAGGGTAGTCTTATTACATACTTCACTGATTCATCTACCTTTGCAAATTCTGTATCTCTTATCAGGCATCTTCCATCTAAAAGTTCCCGAGTCCTCCCCTGTTGGCTCAGCTATTGGAAGAATAAGAGCAGTAGATCCTGATTTTGGAAAAAATGCAGAAATTGAATACAACATTGTCCCAGGAGATGGGGGAAATTTGTTTGACATTGTCACAGATGAGGATACACAAGAAGGAATCATCAAATTGAAAAAGGTACAAGACTAATTTTTGGACAGTTGGCAAATTATAAAAAAAAAAAAACACAAAAAGCAGAGTAAGTACTAGATTTTTTCTTCAAATAGCAATATTTTAATTATGAACTCACACAATATATTTCTATGTTTATAGCTATACATCTTCAATATAAGATTAAGTCTTCTTAGTTGCCAATTTCTTCATAATGTTAGGATTAATTTTTAAATGAAGTAGAGACAATTGATTATACTAACATGGTTGAAATGATCAAATATGTGTTTACTCAGAAAATATAAATATGTAATTCACATTATAGGTAAGAGTTGTCATTTAGATAGAATATCACCTTGGAGAGATAATATGTAAGATAGAAAAGTCATTAAATGCTACAAGCAGAGTGTCAATAATGTTCTAGTCAAACCTTCACAGAGAATAATGCTAAAGAGTGTGGACAGTTAAGACCTGATTTATAAGTTTTTACTAGAGACAAGGAACAATTTGGAATAGGGCAAGGAGAGATGTGTGTCATATTCTGACTGGGAATGTGTCTTCATTCTGCTATGTTTAATGAATTTGAATGAAGATGAAGCCAAAGGTAAGATTCAGTAGAAGTTATAAAGAGTAATAAAGGAATCTACAAAGAGGAAAAATTAAAAAGTAGGTGTTTGACAGAAAGATAAATAAGTAGAGAAGAGGTGATGGGGAGGTGGTAGAGTTCTTGCCTGTGGATATTTTCTAATCAGTTGCTTCAAGCGTCCTTGCGAAAAAATTGTTTGCACAGAGGGATGTAAGATGGGATTGTGAGCCATGTGAACTCCTTCATTAAAATGCTTTCTGTCATAGAATTTCACCATGACCATGGAAACCTATGAAAACACAACTATGTTATGGAAACATAATTAAAAAAAGAAATTAGTACACGGTAGAATTTTGGTGATGATAACCCATAATATAGACAATTTAATATGTTGCAATTATTCAGTGAAATAATGTTGAAAACTTTGGAAATTCGGCCTAGAGCATCCATTGAATGGTATAAGCAAGGTTTAAATTGCTCTTCCAGGCAAGCCTTGAAAAGAATTGCCTAGGGACTTCCACAGAGCTACAACATCACTTATGAGCTTTCAGAAAGGATATTGGGCAAGAAATAATATGTGATAGTTTGACCAGGAATCTGGCTTTACTCTGCTCTGTTCTAAGAATATGAATGAAGATGAATGCACAGATTAAAATCTTAAGGGTTTTGAGGATGGAAGGGTGTAAAGAGGAGCTGAAAGTTAGGGGAAGAAGACTGAAGCCAACAGAGTATTTGAAGGTGTTAAGGAGATTAGCACCGTTAAAGAGAAATCTGGGTTTTCTGCAGTGGGAATAGTCATGTGCTTCATTCATGTAAATAATCAGAAGCTAGTGCAGGAAGTGGGCTACATCTTGAACCGACAAGAGAACTTGATAACAGATTCCACATGGTATTTGTTTGGAACACAAAGAAGCAAGTTGAGGGAGTTACAGGGAGCAGATGAGTCGAGGCACTGCGGCTAAATTGGAATCCCTATAGAAAAGTAGTATTTTTGAATTTCTATTGAGGTGATGAAATACCATGATTAAAAACAGAATTAGGATGGAGAGGATTTATTTTGTTTCTATTTCAACATCACTCATCATAAAAGGCAGTCAAAACAGAAACTCAAACTTGAGAGGAAAGTCAAGACAGAAGCTGATGCAAAAGCCATGAGGTATTGCTGCTTACTGTCTTGATTATCATGCCTTGCTTCGTCTGTTTTGTTGTAGAACCTAAGACCTTGGAATCCAGGGATGGGAGCACCCCCAATGACCTTAGCCCTTCTACATTAATTAAGAAGATGCCCTACACCTGAATGCTAGGACATAATATTCACAGTTGAAGTTCACAATTTGTGTCAAATTGACATAAATCTGGCTATCAGGGTCACTAAGAAGTCACTGAACTCAGCTGTGATGAATTAAAGACGTTTTAGAATTTAATGAAAATAAAGGCACAACATACCTGAACTTATGGGACACAATGAAAGCAGTGGTAAGAGAGAGGAAAAAAAAAACCTGCCTCCAAAAAGAAAGTAGAGAGAACATACACTAGCAACTTGACAGCATATCGGAAAGCTCTAGAACAAAAAGAAGCAAATACACCTAAAGAAGTAGTCAACAGGAAATAATCAAACTCAGGAATGAAATCAACCAAATAGAAACAAAAAGAACTACACAAAGAATCAACAAAACCAGGAACTGGTTTATTGAGAAAATCAAGAAGATAGATAAATCCTTAGCCAGACTAACCAGAGGGCAGAGAGACAGTATCTAAATTAACAAAATCATAAATGAAAGGGAGATATAACAACAGAAACTGAGGAAAATCAAAAAGTTATCAGATCCTACTACAAAAGCCTATACTCAACAAAACTGGAAAATCTGAATGAAATGAACAATTTTCTAGACAGATACCATGTACCAAAGTTAAATGAGGATCAGATAAAATATCTAAACTATCCCATAACATCTACAGAGATAGAAGCAGTTATTAAAAGTCTCCTAAAAAAAAACAGTACAGATGGGTATAGTGCAGAATTCTATCAGCCCTTCACAGAAGACCTAATACGAATACTTTTCAAAATATTTCACAAAAATAGAAACAAAAGAAACACTACCCAATTTGTTCTTTGAAGCCAAAATTATGCTTATACCTAAACCTAACAAAGACTCAAAATAGAAAGAGAACTCAAGACCAAATTCCCTTATGAATACCAATGAAAAAATACTCAATGAAATTTTCAAAAACCAAATCCAAGAACACATCAAAAAGATCATCCAACATGATAAAGTAGGCTTCAGCCCAGGCATGCAATGGATGGATCAATATATGAAAACCCATCAACGTAATCTGCTACATAAACAAACACAAAATAAAAAACACATGATCATCTCATTAGATATTGAAAAAAACATTTGACAATATTTAACACTCCTTCATGATAACAGTCTTGGAAAGATCAGGAAATCGAGGCCCATACCCAAACAGAGTAAAAGCAATATATAGCAAATCAGTGGCCAACATCAAACTAAATGAAGAGAAACTTGAAGCAATCCCACTAAAATAAGGGACTAAACAAGGCTATCCACTCTGTTCCTACATATTTAATATTGTACTCAAAGTCCTAGCCTGAGCAACAAGACAACCAAAGGAGATCAAAGGGATATAGATTGGAAAGGAAGAAGTCAAAATATCACTATTTACAGATGATATAATAGTATACTTGTGTCACTCCAAAAGTTCCACCAGAGAACTAAGCCTGATAAACAACTGCAGCAGAGCAGTTAGGTACATAATTAACTCAAACAAACCAGTAGCCTTCCTCTACTCAAAGGATAAACAGGCTGAGAAAGAAAAGAGGGAAATGATACAATAGTCAAAATAATATAAAATACCTCGGTGTGACTCTAACCAAGCAAGTCCACAGATCTGTATGACAACAACTTCAAATCTCTGAACAAAGAAACTGTAGATCTCAGAACATGGAAAGATCTCCCATGCTCCTGGATTGGCATGACTAATATAGTAAAATGGCCGTTTTGCCAAAAGCAATCTACAGATTCAAATGTCGTCCACATCAAAATTGCAACTCAATTATTCATAGAGTTAGAAAAAGCAATTTGCAAATACATTTGAAATAACAAAAAAATGAAGGATAGTGAAAACTATTCTCAACAACACCAAAAAAAAAACCTTCTGGGGGAATCACCATCCCTCACCTCAAGCTGTATTACAGAGCAGTAATAATAAAACTGTATGGTATTGGTGCAGAGACAGGCACATAGACCAATAACAAAGAATTGAAGACTCAGATATGAGCCCATACACCTATGGTCACTTGTTCTTTGACAAAGGAGTTAAGGCCATCCAGTGTAAAAAAGATAGCATTTTCAACAAATGGTGCTGGTTCACCTGGAGGTCAGCATGTAGAAGAAATCAAATCCATCCATTCTTATCACCCTGTAAAAATCTTGAGTCCAAGTGGATCAAGGACCTCCACATTAAGCCAGATACACTCAAACTAATAGAAAAAGTGAAGAAGAACCTCTAGCACATGGGCAATCAAGAAAATTTCCTGAACAAAGCACCAATGACTCATGCTTTAATATCAAGAATCAACAAATGGAACCTCATAAAATTGCAAAGCTTTTGTCAAGCAAGGGATACCCTTATCAGGACAAAACGGCAACCTACATATTGGCAAAATATCTTTATCAATCCTACATCTGATAGAGGGCAAATAGGCAATACATACAAAGAACTCAAAAAGTTAGACACTAGAGAGCCAAATAACCCTATTAAAAATTGGGTACAGAACTAAACAGAATTCTCAGCTGAGGAATACCAAATGGCTGAGATGAACCTAAAGAAATGTTCAACATCCTTAGTCACTGGGGAAATGAAAATCAAAACTATCCTGAGATTCCACTTCACACCAGTCAGAAGGACTAAGATCAAAAACACAGGTGACAGCAGATCCTGGTAAGGATGTGAACAAGCAGGAACACTTCTCAGTTTTTGGTGAGATTGCAAGCTGGTACGACCACTCTGGAAATCAGTCTGGAGGTTCCTCAGAAAATTGGACATTGTATTACCTGAGGACCCAACTCTATCACTCCTGGGCATATACCCAAGATGCTACAACATATAACAAGGACACATGCTCTACTATGTTTATAGCAGCCCTATTTACAATGGCCTGAAGCTGGAAAGAACCCAGATGTCCTTCAATCGAGGAATGGATACAGAAAATGTGGTACATTTACACAATGGTGTAATAGTTAGCTATTAAAAACAATAACTTCATGAAATTCTTAGACAAATGTATGGAACTAGAAAATATCATCCCGAGTGAGGTAAGCCAATCACAAAAGAACACACATGATATATATTCACTGATAAGTGGATATTAGCCCAAGTTGCAAGTCACAGACCACAGGAAGCTCAAGAAGAAGGATGAGCAAAGTATGGATGCCTCTGTGCTTTACAAAAGGGGTAAATATTCGTAGGAGGAGATATACAGTCAAAGTTTGGAGCAAAGACTGAAGAAATGGCCATTAGGAGCCTGCCCCACCTGGGGATCCAGCCTACCAAACCTAGAAAATATTGATAAAGCCAAGAAGTGCATGTAGACAGAAGCCTTATGGTGTCTCCTGAGAGGCTCAGCCAGATCATGAGAAATACAGAGGCGAATGCTAACAGCAAACTATTGAACTGAGAATGAGGTTCCAATTACAGGATTTATAAAAAGGATTGAAGAACCTGAAGGGGTTTGAAGCCCCATAAGAACAATACCAAGCAACCAGAGCTCGCAGAGACTAAACTACTACCCAAAGAGTACACACAGACCGACCCATGACTCCAGCTGCATATGTAGCAGAGGATGGCCTTGTTGGGTACCAATGGGAGGAGGAGCCCTTGGTCTTACCAAGGCTGGAAACCCTCCGCAGTGTAGGGGAATGCTAGGGTGTTGAGGTTGGAGTAGGTGGGTTGGAGGGGGAGCACCCTCATAGAAGCAGGGGGAAGGGGGATGGAAGAAGGGGTTCTGGAGGGGAAACTGGGAAAGGGTTAACATTTGATATGTAAATATATAATAATCCAGTAAAAAAAGGAAATAGATTCTTCAGTGCAGATAGGAACTCATATCTACTACCCTGTTTCAGCACTGGGCCCTGTCTGGTTTGAATCTTTATAGGCCATGTGTGTGCTGTCATATGTCTGTGAGTTCATAATTGTGTTGGACACATTATTTCTGTAAGATCTTGTTCCCCTGGTCTCATCCATCCCCTCTAGCTCTTATATTCTATTTCCTTCTCTTTCACACCATTCCTGGGATTTAATAGGTATATCCCATTTAGTACCAAGTATTAAAGATGCCTCACTCTGTGCATTCTCTCATTGTGGGTATCAGTATTAGTCACTACCTACTTCAGAGGAAAGCTTCTCTGATGATAACTGAGGAGATACTGATCCGAGGACACAGTACAATGGTGCTTGGAGTCATTTCATTGTTATATTCCTCTAGAACCATAGGCTATCTAGTCTCATGTTCTTGGAAAAGGGAGCACTGTCAAGTATAGTTTCCATCTCATGGAGTGTGATTTAATCTAAAACAGATAGTGTTGGATATCCCATAGCATTTCTATTTTATTGCAATAGTATTTCAGGTATGTAGGTTGGCATTACAAATTGAAGTGTTTGTGGCAGAGTTCGCACTTACCTTTATTGTTTAGCAGTATGTAGAGTGCCTTTGAGGACTAGGAGTACTATGCAGTAAAAGATGAAGGCTTTAATTAGGCACCAGCTTCACTTCTCCATATATAAGAGATATATAGGTGCTGTTTTTAACCCTATCATCAGTTTGTATGAAACAACCAATAGCTTTTGCCATGGACTGAGTTGCTCAGCTGTTTCCAATAGGGTCCATTTCAGCAGCACATAAATTTAATGTAAGTCATTCTCAGCACTAGAAGTTTCATGTGGATAAAACAGAGTTCTAGTTGGGGCTTTCTCTACTTCAGTATTTGATGATCCCATTTAGATTTCTTTTATATATATATATATATATATATATATATATGTATATATATGTTTTAAGGTGCTTCTACTCTATCAGGATTTTGAAGTGTGGTAATTTTTATGACCCTGGAACTTTTAAAGTTTTTGCAGTGTTTTAATTATGATGTAATAAGAATAAAAAGATTATGGCTTAAAGCATGATCTTAATTAACTTGAAAAGCAAGTTGTCATGTTGAAAATTTTATCACCTTGACAAAGTCTATAATCACTTGGCATTCTCAAAAAATTTTGTCTAGATTAGGTTAGTTTCTAGATAAATTTATGGTGAATTTTCATAATTTATTTATTGAGTCAAATTAGGAAAGCTGGCCAACTCTGGGAGGTGCCATTTCTTAGACAGATATTATGGATGGATACCATGTATACCATGGATGGATAAAGCTGAAAAAAAACCTGAGCTGAGGGTTAGCATACATTTGTTTATATATTGTTCTCTGTCCCTGACTGAGGATTGATAGGCCTATTTCCTTAAAATTCATTTGAGTTGGACTTTATAATATGAATAAGCCTGAATGTATAAGTCAAGTGAATCCTTTCTTTTTTAGAATTTATTTCTTTCACAGTACTTTACTGTAGCAATGGAAACAAAATTATTATAGGAGGACAAATTGGTGGTAGTTGACATAAGAGGAAATGATATTTACTATAACATACATGCTTCCCATTCCTAAAAGGAATGAGAAGTACTGTGTAAAGGTCACAATACTTTATTGAATACATTTGAGGTGTATAGATTGTATAATCAGGCCAATAATATGAGCTCTGAATTCAAAACAGTAATAAAAATGAACCTTGGGGCTCATCAGTTACAGTGCTTGACATTCAATTACAGACACTTGAATTCAGATTTCCAACACCCATGGAAAATCTAGCATGGTAGTATGCCCTGTATCTCCAGAGTTGAGTGATAGGGATAGGTGGATATTATGGATGGATACCATGTATAGCATGGATGGATAAAGCTGAAAAAAAAAACTGAGCTGAGGGTTAGCATACATGTGTTTATATATTGTTCTCTGTCCCTGACTGAGGATTATCTAAATAATCCTAACCGGGTATCTAAATAATGGGAATTCTTTAGGTTCATGAGTGATTAATACATGACTATATTCATGCTGTCATGTATTCAACACACAAACACACACACACAAATATACATATAGTGCAAATAAATATACCTCCTCCAAAGGAGAATACCTTATTTTATTTTCTGTACAACATAAACTAAGTGAAACAAAATGATTATCGTTTTTAATTATTATTATTTATTTGTTTCCTTTTTCCTTTTTTTTACATTCTGAATTTTATTCCCCTCCCAGTCCACCCTCTGACAGTTCCACATTCCATACCCCCTCTCCTATGTCTCCACGAGGATATCCCTACCCCACCCACCCTACCAGACCTCTAAACTTCTTGGGACTTTCAGTCTCTTGAGGGTTAGGTGCATCTTCTCTGCCTGAACCCAGACCTGACTGTCTTCTGCTATATTATGTGTTAGGGGCCTCATCTCACCTGGTGTATGCTGCCAGGTTGGTGATCCAGAGTCAGAGAGTTCTCAGGGGTCCAGGCTAATTGAAACTGCTGGTCCTTCCACAGAATTACCTTCCTCATCAGCTTCTTCCAACTTTTCCCTAATTCAGCCACAGGGGTCAGAAGCTTCTGTCCATTGGTTGGGTGCACATATCTGCATCTCACTCTTTCAGCTGCCTGTTGTGTCTTTCAGAGGACAGTCATGATAGGCCCCTTTATGTGAGCACTCCATAGTCTCAGTAATGGTGCCAGGCCTCATGGCCTCCCCTTGAGCTGGATACCACTTTGGGCTTGTCACTGGACCTTCTTTAACTCAGGCTCTTCTCCATTTCCACCCCTGCATTTCTTTCCTACAGGAACAATTATGGGTTGGTGTTTTGACTGTAGGATAGCAACCCCATACCTCACTTGATGTCCTGTTTTTTTTTTTTTTTGTTTTTTGTTTTTTTTTTTTTGTAGGAGGTGGGATCTAAATGTTCCTTCTCCGCACTATAGGGCATTATATCTATGGTCCTTCTCTTTGAGTCCTGAGAGTCTCTCACCTCCCATGTATCTGGTACATTCTGGAGGGTCCCTGCAACCTCCTACCTTCCGAGGTTGCCTGTTTCCATTCTTTCTGCTGTCCCTCAGGGCTTCAGTCCTTTTATCCCACTCAATACCAGATCATAAAATGAATATCTTATAATACCTTATTTTGTTTAGTATGAAATATACATTCTGTTAAACTCTAACTAAATTGCAAGTCATAAGTGTTTATTAGTTGTCACTATTTTAAACAAAGGTATGATTTTATATTCAGTTCCTTTTATCTATTAAACATTCCCATACTACTCAAAAATTTGATTTGAACCAGGAAAAGTATTGAAATGAAAATAATCTTTAAAATTTAACTTGCATGTAGGTTATTAATCATGTTTTAGTGGTACAAATCCACGTAAACTGTGCTTCATTGAAAAGCTCATTTAACTCAGAAATGCAGACATAAAAAGTGCTTCGACCAAGCACGTGATCCAGGCCTGTTGCCTATTTACTTGGGGAAATTGAGATGGGTAGAATATTTTAGCTCAGAAGTTCTGAACTATAGTGCTATAGCTAATTGTCTATGCTGAGGTCAACATCAACATGGCTGCCTGTCAGGATCAGGAGATCACCAGTTTCCCTGAAGAGGTTTGATTTGGCTCAGGCCACTGAAAGTAACTTTTAGATATGTTGCTCAAAATCCTAGCAAATTCAAGCTGGATGAATAGCCCTGTCAGAACAGTACTTATTTCAAAAGCATGGGGTCCTGAGTTTAGATACCAAACCCTTGCAAAAATGCTGAAATTCTATCAGTAGGGCTGGGGTTCCAGCACATTACTAGTAAATGAGCATAACCAAATTGACAAGCTTTAGATTCATTGAAATAACCAGTCTCACACTCTCATAAAAATAAAAGTCAAGATGCCTGAAAGAAAAAGACTAGATCTGTTGCTGGCACTTCCATAAATATATTTATGACATACATGCACCAGAAAATACTCTAATAGATCATACACACCCCCCACACACACACACAGACATACACACATGTGTGTATGCATATACATGTTGTACATATGCACACATATATGCAAAATATTTTATTATTAATTTTATATTGGGGATTGTATTATAATTACATAATTTTGTTTATCTTGTTTAATCTTCATCCTTCCTACATAGCCCGACTTATTCTTTTAAAATTCATAACCTCTTTTTGATTTATTATTATTGTTACATAAATGCAGATACACATATACAAATGTACATGAGAATATACTGGTGTGTATGTACTTATATCTAGTTCCTAAATACATAAGTACAACCTGTTCTTTATTTATAATTTTCTTAGTCAATGTTCTATTGCTATGAAGAGTCACTCTGACCAAAGTTACCTCTTACAAAACAACGCATTTATTTGGACATTACTTACAGTTTCAGAGGTTCAGTCCATTGTCACCATGACTAGAAGCCTGGCAGCATGAAGGCAGATATGGTGTTTGTACTGCTGGTTTTGTGTGTCAAATTGACACAAGCTGGAGTTACCACATAAAAAGGAGTTTCCCTTGAGGAAAAGTCTCCATGAGATCCAAATGTAAGGCATTATCTCAATTAGTGATCGAGGTTGGGTGGGTCACATTGTGGTTGGTGCCATCCCGGGACTGGTAGTCTTCAGTTCTATGAGCAAGCCAGGGGGAGGCAAGCCAGTAAGAGAAACAACCCTCCATGGCCTCTGCATCAATGGCTGCTTCCTGACCTGCTTGAGTGCCAGTCCTGACTTTCTTTTTTTTTTTTTTTGACTTTTTTTAGTTATGAAGAGCAGTGTGAAAGTGTAAACTGAATAAACTCTTTTCTCCCCAACTGGCTTCTTGGTCATGATATTTTGTGCAGGAATACAAACCCTGAGTAAGACAGTGTTGGAGATGTAGCTTAGAGTTCTATGTCCTGATCCACAGGCAGCAGGAAGAGAGGAGGCCACTGGTTGGGCTTGGACTTTTAAAACCTCAAAGCACATCCCCAGAGGCACACTTATTCCAACAAGCCAACATTTACTTCAACAAGGCAACACCTACCCCAACAAGCCAACACCTCCCAATCCTATCAAATGGCAACACTCCCTTGGACTATTCATTCAGATACATGAGTCTATGAGGGACATTTTTATTTACTTAGATTCCTATAATCTTGGCATTGGGTTGAAGGCTACTAGGCTTTCCCCAACTTTCCTTTCCAAACAAACCTTAGCATATGTATTCTTTACTTTGTTCATGGATGTTTAGCCAGCCATGCTTATCAGACTTTATGACTGTGGCTGTGACATTTCTAGAGTACACAATATTGAAGCAAAAATGTCTTCCCCCATTCTACTGCCTCTCTTTCCCAAAAGTTTTACTTGAGCCTCAGACATACACATTGCATTGTAGATGCATGCATTAAGACTGGGCTCTACAACATTGCATTTTGATTATTTATGGTTCTCTCTACAGTGCCTACCTGGAAGGATTTTCACTGGTGAGAGATGAGAACTACATTTATCTATGAGGATAAAGAAAAAATGGGAATGTAGTTAGGGTTTAGCAAAGTGGCACTTCTCAAAGCTTTTCCAAGAACTATGACTTAGCTAGTAGTTGGCTGACTTTCCAGTGCCAAGAATAATTTCCCTATTGTTTAGTGGGTCCTAAGTCCAGTCAGAGGTCTGTTGGTTACCTAAACATTGTATATACCACTATTGCACCTTCTAGGTTATCATTCCATGCTGGTCCTTGTTATTATCCATCTGGGAATGACTGTTGGTTGTTTCTGTTCTAGAATTTTTGTTTTGTTTTGTCTTATGCTTCTTGTTTCTTCCCATAATAGATCATTATTCATTATATAGGTATTAAAATCACAATCTACATATAATTCATTGTCATAAATTTTGCTATGCCATTCAGGAGACATTTCCTGGGTAGTTACTGAATATGAAGCTTAATTAAGACTTAGAAGATAAAGTTGAAATAGGCAGACGCTTTCCTTGTACTTACACGGACTCTAGTTATTTTAGGAAGTGGGATATGTTGGTAGTGATAAAGGAAAGGTGGAAGGAAGTGCACCACTGTAAACATCAATAAGTATAGGGAGGGCAGGGTCTTTCAGAGAATTGAGCAGGAAAGGCTTCCAGCTGAAGGAAGTGAGATTGAAACTATGGTATCTGGATGATACATGTTTCCAGAAATCCTGAGCAGTCATATTTCCAAAATCTCTGAGGATGGAGAACACTGACAAGGAGGCAGGAGTAGCTTCAATGTAGTAAGGATAACATAGTGGGAGAAGAGATCCAAGATGGGGGAAAGCACACAAGCAAGGTATGTCTGTGACTTTGATTATGCTGGAGGGTCTACTGTGAGTTTAGACTAAATCACCTTCATTGGCCCAGATATGGGTTCCCTGGGACACTTTGGTAGTAATTGTGAAAGGCAGACATTTCCCAGTGAAGATGCCACAGACAATGCACAGAGCTGCTGTGAGCTTGGGACAGGACGGATTATAACAGTGATGGAGACTGTGTCAACTGATCATAACCTTGATGGGTTTTAAAGATCAAGTACAGTTTAAACTTAGTACTCTAGTTATATGGTAAATTGCATATAAATATGTGTGTAACTAAGAACTAGGATGCAAGATTTTGTAAGAAAGCTTAATTATATGCAGTCTCTCCTGGCTTATGTTGCACGGTGTGGAGAAGGATTTTCTACACATACAAACTCTACATACTCATAAGTATATTTCTTGATTTGTTTGTATGGTTTCATAAAGGAACAATCATTAAAAATATACAGGTGAAAAACTCTCATGAAACTTTCAACAATAATATTAACAAGATTTTTTGGGGGTACTGCAGCGCCTACTTTGAGCCTAGTGGATGGTGAGGGAGGCTTTGATCCTGCTCTAATAGTATGAGTGCCTATATCCACTGGAATACCAGGTGGCACAAGAGACAGGATCCTAGGAAGCTAGAGAGCCTCAGATTAGGGCGGGAGCAGAGTAGTGTTTGCATCACCTATCTGCACTGAAATGCCCTAGGGTGTTGGTATCCTAGCAGCTACTCATAGTGACAGGAGGATAGTTGACTACTTCAGAGCACCTGTCAATTTCCCCTTGGTCCAATGGCTGTATAAAAAAATGCTTACTGCTTTCTCCATGCTTGTCTCTAGTCTGCTTCTCTGCTTGATATGTATATATATATTGAAGTCATGAAGTCATGGTTAGGAGTGGTTAGATGAAAATACACAGCAAAACAAGTGTCTATAGAAGCAACAGCAGTTTTTGAATTGCATCACGTCCTAATTGGCTAGGACATTTCTTTTTTGCAACCTCTGAATGGAAATGCAATGTAATCGTTTCAGTGAAAAGTAAAATTCATAGAAAAGCCATGTCGCACATACATTTAATTTATATAGGTAAAAGTCTGTATGAAAAATGAATATGCAGTGCTTTTTAAACAATTACTTTAAAAATTGGACTGGAAGATTTTGAGATTCAGGTTAAGCAGTGAAGCATAAGGGTTTTCAATATTTACTTTTTCCTTTTTTAAAAATCTGTCTTTAAGCTGTGGAATGTTTCATTCTGTGAAGTGCACAGTTTCATTACTGTTTTATCTTTTATCATGTCCTTGCTTCCTACTTACTACTTTCATTTCCTTCTTTTCCTCTGAGGAGCAGGGAGGTAAGTGTATGAACATGATGTTCAGATTTATGTGAACTGAGAAGAATGAAAACAGGCATTTTTATTTATTTTATTGTTAAATTCGACTTTGACCATGTTATGAAGCCTCAGATGGAATGTCATTTCTCTGTCACTTTAAATTCAGCGTAACATCATGAAAGTTTACAAATCTCTCCAAGGTACGGGACATTTTGAAAAAATAAAACAAAGTAAGAATGACACTGACTTGCCTCATATCATATTGTACTGGGCTAAGAATATCAAAACCTTCTTATAAAAATGTCATAAAATTTATTGTCATAGGAGACGTGGGCTGTGGGTCACTACATATATATATATATATATATATATATATATAGTAGTATACTTCATATACTGCACATATTTTGTATATATATAGTGTATATTTCACAGGTATATTTCTTGATTAAAAAATTTGTATTTTTCTTCAAAGAACAATCATTAAAAATATACAGGTGAAAAACTCTCATGAAACTTTCAACAACAACGTTAACAAGATTATATTTGTGTGCTGCAGCACCTTGGCTGAACCTGGTGGATGGTGAGGGAGGCTGCTCTAATAGTACGAGTGCCTATGTCCACTGGAACACTAGGTGTCACAAGATACATGATCCTAGAAAGCTAGTGAGCCTCAGATATACATGTATGTATGTGTGTGTGTGTATTACATATATTATATATATATTACATATATATATATATATTTGTGTGTGTGTTTAAAAACTGCATGAATTATGCTGTTAATTAATGGATAAAGAAAATAAGATGTAAAATCATTTCATATCAATACAAATAGAAACAACTAAGTTAAATCTTTTCAAGGCTTAAATACAAATTTTCTCATAGAAATATTTTTTTCTTGATTTTCTTTTGTTCATAGAATTATAATAGTCGAATTAATCTGTAGACCACAACAGTCTGATTCAATATCCTTTCACCAATTTTTCTCTACTATTTTAATAATATACCTTTTACCAACTCACAAGCAATAAATGCATCCGTGTTAGAGAATTTTAAAAGTATTTGTTAGTATACAATAAGTGACTGTACAAGATAGGAAAAAATCTTTTAATCATCATGTTCCCTGGCTTATTATTTCATTTAAATTTACGTAACTAGATTGTTAAATGCAAAGCAGAATGATTTTCAGCATAGAAGATCAAATTCATTATTTACTGCTTATGGGAGTAGTAAGCAGATATTAATGGGTTTTAGGGGACCTTTATATTATGCATTTGTTCACTAATCAGTAACTTTCCAAATTTATTTTCTGTTAAGCAGAATGGCTTCGATTTCATGTAATGTAAGTTGGTAATATAGCACCACCATGTGTTGATTTCGGGAAAAACTCAAGAATGTGAAAAGTTTTGTACAAACACCTGCCATTTCTCTAATGAGTACCTTTAAAAAGAAAAAAGTGAATAATTTTTGTGTCTGTGAATATTGTTTTCTGTTTTGATTTTTTTCGCTTTTGCCTTTGTTTGAAGACAAACATTTTAATTGGAAGTGCAGAAATGGCTCAGTGGTTAAGAGTGTTTTCTGCTTTTTCAAAGGACCCAGCATCTACATGACAGTTCACAACTGTCAGGACCTCCAATACTACAGGATCAATGCATTATTCAAGCCTCTGCAGATACTATATATATGTGGTAAAATTAGACATGCATTCCTCTAAAGCACGTCTCACACACACACACACACACACACACACACACACACGTATATGTATAGGTGTATGTGTAAGTATATATGTATATTAAACTTATAAACATCCTCATATCTGTTATCTTAGGTTTATACTTTTAATTTAAAATACAAAAAAGTTGTACTAAAAGCTTCCATCTATGCTCTCTATAGAAATGTCCGTGGTTGGACTTGGGGATATGACTCATTACATAGAGAACTTGGCATTTAACCATGAGGCCCTGTGTTCAAATCTGTACTCGCCATGTAAATGAGATTACAATGTCAGTGCCGTGGAGGAGGTTTCAGGATGATCCCTTGGGCTCCATTGTCAGCCAAGTCTATTTGAATTGGTAAAGTTCAGGTTTAAGAGAGAGCCTGCCTCCCCTTTTTTATTTGCTAGTTTAGTCCCTCATTTCTTTAGTAGTGGTGGGGAATCAAACCCTAGATCTTAACAAATTGATGTTCTGTGCAGACAGAGCCACATCCCTCCTACTACTGTATGATTCCAGCTTGAGTTTTCTTTTTCTTTTTCTTTTCTTCCATTTTTATTAAATTGGTTATTTCTTATTTACATTTCAAACGATATTCCCTTCCCGGATTCCTGGCCATCAGCCCCCTAACTCCCCCTCCCCTTCTATATGGGTGTTCCCTTCCCCATTCACCCTCCATTACCTCCCCCCCCACAACAGTCCCCTACACTTTTGATCCAGTCTTGGCAGGACCAAGGACTTCCCCTGCCATTGGTGCCCCTATAAGGCTATTCATTGCTACCTATGCAGTTGGAGCCCAGGGTGAGTCCATGTATAGTCTTTGGGTAGTGGCTTAGTTCCTGGAAGCTCTTGTTAGTTGGCACTGTTGTTCTTATGGCGTCTCAAGCCCCTTCAGCTCTTTCAGTCCTTTCTCTAATTCCTCCAACGAGGGTCCCAGTCTCATTTCAATGGTTTGCTGCTGGCATTCTCCTCTGTATTTGACATGTTCTGGCTGTGTCTCTCAGGAGCGATCTATATCCGATTCCTGGAAGCATGCACTTCTTAGCTTCATCCATCTTGTCTAATTGGGTGGCTTTATATGTATGGGCCACATGTGGGGCAGGCTCTGAATGGGTGTTCCTTCTGTGTCTGTTTTAATCTTTGCCTCTCTATTCCCTGCCAAGGGTATTCTTGTTCCCCTTTTAAAGAAGGAGTGAAACATTCACATTTTGATCATCCGTCTTGAGTTTCATGTGTTCTGTCCATCTAGGGTAGTTCGAGAATTTGGGCTAATAGCCACTTACCAATGAGTGCATACCATGTGTCATGTGTGTTTTTCTGTGATTGGGTTACACATTCAGGATGATATTTCCTAGTTCCATCCATTAGCCTATGAATTTCATGAATTCATTGCTTTTAATGCCTGAGAAGACTCCATTGTGGGACTGTACCACATTTTCTGTATCCATTCCTCTGTTGAGGGATATCTGGGATCTTCCCAGCTTCTGGCTCTTATAAACAAGTCTGCTATGAACATAGTGGAGCATGTGTCTTTGTTGTATTTTGGAGCATCTTTTGAGTATATGCCCAGGAAAGGTATTGCTGGGTCCTCAGGTAGTGCAATGTACAATTTTCTGAGGAACCTCCAGACTAATCCTTCAGACTAATTTCCAGAAACGTTGCACCATTTTGCAATCTCACCAACAATGAAGGTGTATTCCTCTTTCTCTAAATCCTCGCCAGCATCTGCTGTCACCTGAGTTTTTTTTTTTTTTTTTTTTTTTTATCTTAGCCATTCTCACTGGTGTGAGATTGAATCTCAGAGTTGGTTTGATTTGCATTTCCCTGATGTCTAAAAATGTTGAACATTTCTTTGGGTGCTTACCAGACATTCCATATTCCTCAGCTGGGAATTCTTTGTTTATGTCAGTACCCCATTTTAATAGGATTATTTGACTCTCTTGAGTCTAATTTCATGAGTTCTTTATATATTTTGAATATTAGCCCTCTATCGGTTTTAGGATTGGTAAAGATCTTTTCCCAATCTGTTGGTTGCCATTTTGTCCTAATGACAGTGTCCTTTGCCTTACAGAAACTTTTCAGCTTTATGAGATCCCATTTACAGATTCTTGATCTTAAAGCATAAGCCATTGTTGCTCTGTTCAGGAAATTTTCTCCAGTGCCCATGTGTTCGAGACTGTTCCCCACTTTTTTTTCTATTAGTGAGTGTATCTGGTTTGATGTGGAGGTCCTTAATCCACTTGGACTTAAGCTTTGTACAGGGTGATAAGAATGAATCAATTTGCATTCTTCTACATGCTGACCTCCAGTTGAACCAGCATCATTTATTGAAAATTCTATCTTTTTTCTATTGTATGGTTTTGGCTCCTATGTCAAAAATCAAGTGATCATAGGTGTGTGGGTTCATTTCTGGGTTTTCTTTTTTTTATATTCATTTGCTTTTTATTATCTTTATTAACTTGAGTATTTCTTATTTACATTTTGATTGTTATTCCCTTTCCTGGTTTCCGGGCCAATATCCCCCTAACCCCTCCCCCTCCCTTCTGTATTGGTGTTCCTCTCCCCATTACCGGGGTCTTCAATTCAATTCCACTGGTCTATCTGTCTGTGTCTGTACCAATACCATACAGTTTTTATCACTGTTGCTCTGTAATACTGCTTGAGATCAGGTGTGATGATTCCTCAGAAGTCCTTTTATCATTGAGGATAGTTTTAGATATCCTGGTTTTTTGTTATTGCAGATGAATTTGCATATTTTTCTGTCTAACTCTCTGAAGAATTGGATTGGGACTTTAATGGGGATTGCATTGAATCTGTAGATTGCTTTTGGTAAAAATGGCCATTTTTACTATATTAATCCTGCCAATTCATGAGCATGGGAGATCTTTCCATCTTCTGAGCTCTTCTTCAATTTCTTTCTTCAAAGCCTTGAAGTTCTTATCATACAGCTCTTTCACTTGCTTGGTAAAAGTCACACCAAGGTATTTTATATTTTTGGGACTATTATGAAGGGTGTAGTTTCCCTAATTTCTTTCTCAGCCTGTTTATCTTTTGGGTATATGAAGGCTTCTGATTTGTTTTAGTTAACTTTATACCCTGACACTTTGCTGAAGCTGTTTATCTGGCCTAGTAGTTGTTGGGTAGAACTTCTGTGGTCACTTAAGTACACTATGATTTCATCTGCAAATAGTGACATCTTGACTTCTTCCTTTCCAATTTGTATCCCTTTGACCTCCTTTTGTTGTCTGATTGCTCTGGCTAGCACTTTGAGAATTATATTGAATAAGTAGTGAGAGAGTGGGCATCCTTCTCTAGTCCCTGATTTTAGTGGGATTGCTTCAAGTTTCTCTCCATTTAGTTCCATGTTAGCTACTGGTGTCCTGTATATGGCTTTACTATGTTTAGATATGGGCCTTGAATTCCTGTTCTTTCCACGAGTTGTAACATGAAGGAACGTTGAATTTTGTCAAGTGCTTTCTCAGCATCTAAAGAAAGGATCATTGTTTTTTATCTTTGAGTTTGTTTATAAGTGGATTATGTTGATGGTTTTCTGCATATTAAACCATCTCTGCATGCCTGGGATGAAGCCTACTTGATCATGGTGGATGATTGTTTTGATGTGTTCTTGAATTCAGTTTGCAAGAATTTTATTGAGTATTTTTACATCAATATTCATAAGGGAAATTGGTCTGAAGTTCTCTTTCTTTGTTGGGTCTTTGTGTGGTTTAGGTATAAGAGTAATTTTTGCGTCAGAGAAGGAATTTGGTAGTTCTCTGTCTGTGTAAATTTTGTGGAATAGTTTGGGCAGGATTGGTATGAGGTCTCCTATGAAGATCTGATAGAATTCTGCACTTAATCCATCAGGTCCTCAGCTCTCTTTGGTTGGGAGGCTTTTAATTACTGCTTCTATTTCTTTAGGAGTTATGGGGTTGTTTAAGTGGTTTATCTGTTCCTGATTGAACTTTGCTATCTGGTATTTGTCTAGAAAATTTTCCATTTCTTTCAAATTTTCAAGTGTTTTTGAATATAAACTTTTGTAGTAGGATCTGGTGATTTTTTTATTTCCTCTGATTCTCTAGTTATGTCTCCCTTTTCATTTCTGATTTTGTTAAATTGGACACACACTCTGTGCCCTCTGGTTTGTCTGGTTAATGACTTATCTACCTTGTTGATTTTCTCAAAGAACCAGCTTTTGGTTCTGTTGACTGTTTGTTTAGTCCTTTTTATACTTGGTTGATTTCAGACTTGAGTTTGATTATTTCCTGTCTTCTACTCCTCCTGGTTGTATTGGCTTCTTTTTGTTCTAGAGCTTTTAAGTGTGCTGTCGAGCTTCTGATGTATACTATCTCCTGTTTCTTTGTGCAGGCACTCAGAGCTGTGCATTTTCCTCTTAGCGCAGCTTTCATTGTGTCCCATAAGTTTGGGTATGTTGTACCTTCATTTTCATTAAATTCTAAAAAGTCTTTAATATCTTTCTTTATTTCTTCCTTGACCAGGTTATCATTGAATAGAGCATTGTTCAATTTCCATGTATATGTGGGTGTTCTTTCCTTATTGTTGTTATTGAAGACGACCCTTAGTCCGTGGTGGTCTCAGATTATGCATGGGATTATTACTATATTTCTTTATCTGTTGAGGCCTGTTTTGTGCCCGATTATATGGTCAGTTTTGGAGAAGGTACCATGAGATGGTGAGAAGAAGGTATATCCTTTTGTTTTAGGATGGAATATTCTCTAAATATCTGTTAAGTCCATTTGATTCATAACTTCTCTTATTCTCTCTATGTCTCTCTTTAATATCTGTTTCCATGATCTGTACATTGATGAGAGTGAGGTTTTGAAACCTCCTACTATTACTGTGTGAGGTGCAATATGTGCTTTGAGTTTTAGTAAGGTTTGTTTTATATAGGTGCCCTTGTATTTGGAGCATAAAGATTTAGGATTGAGAATTCATCTTGGTGGATTTTCCTTTGATGAATGTGAAGTGTTCTTCCTTATCTTTTTTGATACTTTTGGTTAAAAGTCAAATTTATTCAATATTACAATGTCTACTCCAGCTTGCTTCTTCAGACCATTTGATTGGAAAGTGGTTTTCCAGCCTTTTACTTGAGTTAGTGTCTTTCTTTTCTCTGAGGTGTGTTTCCTGTAGGCAGCAAATGCTGGCTCCTCTTTATGTATCCTGTCTGTTAATCTGTGTCTTTTTATTGGGGGATTGAGTCCTTTGATGTTAAAAGATATTAAGGAATAGTGATTGTTGCTTCCTGTTATCTATGTATTTGGAGGTTGGATTATGTTTGAGTGCTTCTCTTCTTTTGGTTTTGTTGCAATGAGATTACTTTCTTGCTTTTTCTAGGGTGTAGCTTGCCACCTTGTGTTGGGCTTTGTCATTTATTATCCTTTGTAGGGCTGGGTTTGTAGAAAGATATTGTATAAATTTGGTTTTGTTATGGAATATCTTGGTTTTCCCTCAATGTTAATTGATAATTTTGCTGGATATAGCAGCCTGAGCTGGAGTTTGTGTTCTCTTAGGGTCTGTATGACATCTGTCCAGGATGTTCTGGATTTAGTAGTCTCTGCTGAGAAGTCTTTTATAATTCTGATAGGTCTGCCTTTATATGTCACTTGACCTTTTTCCCATACTGCTTTTAATATTCTTTCTTTGTTTTTTGAATTTGGTGTTTTGACTATTATGGGAAAGGAGGAATTTCTTTTCTGGTCCTATCTATTTAGAGTTCTATAGGCTTCTTGTATTTGTATGGGCGTCTCTTTCTTATAGTTTAGAGAAGTTTTGTTCTATGATTTTGTTGAAGATATTTATTGACCCTTTAAGTTGGGAGTCTCCACTTTCTTTTCTACTTATTATCCTTAGGTTTGATATTCTCATTGTGTCCTGGATTTCCTGTATGTTTTGGGTAGGAGCTTTTTCCATTTTACATTATTTTTGACAGTTGTGTCTATCTTTTCTATGTTATCTTAGCTCCTGAGATTATCTCTTCTATCTCTTGTATTCTGTTGGTGATAATTACATCTATGACTCCTGATCTTTTACCTGGGTTTTCTATCTCCAGGGTTGTCTCCCTTTGTGCTTTCTTTTTTGTTTCTATTTCCATTTTTAATTCTTGGATGGTTTTGTTCATTTCTTTCTCCAGTTTGGTTGTTTTCTCCAGTAGTTCTTTAAGGGATTTTTGTGTTTCCTATTTAAGGGCTTCTAGTTGTTTACTTGTCTTGTCCTGTATTTCCTTAAGGGGGTTATTTATGACCTTCTTAAAGTCCTCCATCATCATGATAAAATGAGATTTTAAATATAGATCTTGCTTTTCTGGTGTGTTTGGATATCCATTGTTTGCTTTTGTGGGAGAATTTGGCTCTGATGATGCCATGTAGCCTTGGTTTCTGTTGCTTGGGTTCCTGTGCTTGTCTCTCTCCCTTACAATGTCTCTGGTATTATCTTGTCTTCCTGTTTCTGATGGTGGCTTGACTTTCCTGTGGGCCTGTGTGCCAGCACTACTGGAGACCTGTTTTCCTGTTTTCTTTCAGTCAGTTATGGGAACAGAGTGTACCCCTCTCAGGCCTGTAGTCGCTCGTAGCTGCAGGCTTTCAGCTTTCTGTAAGTGCAGCAACCAGAGGGTCCTGCTCCTACTCCTCCTAGGTCCCTGTGAGCAGGGGCCACAGATGGCACAAGATATTTTTTCTTGAGTTGTGAATGTTGGCAAAGAGTAGTCCCTTCTGGTTTCACAGGAGTGTTTGCTTCTCTGATGGTCTAGCTCTCCCCCTCACAGGATTTGGGTGCATGGAGCTGTTTGAACAGTTCAGTTCAGATTCGGATGCAGATCTGGACCTTAGGGCTCCTGCAGTTGATTACTCCTATATTCCTGTGTCCAGAGGCACTCTGCAGTTTCCTCTTTGGCCAGAGATGTGGGCAAAGTTTGGCAGAAGTGGCAGTCTGTCCTGCCCTGTAGTCTCATGATTTCCCACACTTCTGAGTGTTCAGCTTTCTCTCCCACGGGATTTGGGAGCAACGAGCTGTGGACCAGGATTAGAGAGGTACTGGTCACAGCCAGAAACCAGAAGTGCTGGGTTCCAGAGGACTTCTGCCTTTGTGTGTCCTTAGTCCATCACGCAGGTCACTTAGAGCAGAAAAATTGGTCTTAACTCTTCTCTCAGGCATGTAGTCGCACCTGGAGGCTGACTTTCATCTCTCCATGAAGGCAGCAACTAAAAGGGTTGACTTTTATTTTATTTTATTTTTTACTGTGTTTTCTGTTCTCTCCCTTACGAGAGCCTACCTTTTAAAAAAAGTGGAAAGCAATAAAGCCATCTTCAAAGGACCTCTGTTTTCCATGGTCAGGTTTCCCACAAATATTCACACAGATAGGAAGGTGAATGTACAATATATTTGTAAACACACACACACACACACACACACACACACACACACACACACACACACATATATATATATATATATATATATATGTATATATTCATACATTCCCTTTGATTCTTTCTAAACTATGGATCTAGCAAATCTGGACATGCCTTGCCATCAGGTCATTGATCTTCTCCAGTGTTTCTTCTGGGTCAGGCTTACAACTCACTATCCAGACAATGTTTTGATATAAACCTGCTTTGTTCTTCATTTCCACTTCTGTATTGGCTCTTCTCGCAGTCTTCACACCTACTTTCATTCGGTATACTATACTCCAAAAGTGTGTGTGTGTGTGTGTGTGTGTGTGTGTGCTCACGTGTGTGTGTAGCTGCGTCTGTTCATGCTATATGAATTCTTTTTTTACTTTCAACACCAGCCAGGTACAGAGGAGGAAATACCTTCTCTGTTGTCTTTTTTGGCATATTCAGTAGACAGAGAAGTAACATTTCAGTACTCCAGACTGATTGTAATTCTGTAGCTGATTCATTCTATAAAGGAAGCACTGCAGGAAAAATTGTCTTCATTAATCCTTTTCTTACTTTAATTTAATTAATCTTAACTCTTACATTTTTCCTAAAATGTAAACATTTCATTCTAACCTCCTCGGGTGCATGTCGTACATACATTTAGAATATTTGATTCTCATTATATTTCATGTCCCTAGAAGTAGTTCACCACATCTGTAGTTTTTATTTTCAATAAATAAAAAATGTATCATTGAAGTACATAGAATGTTTTAAATTTCCATTGGCTAAAGAAGTACTGTATGTTTGTTAACTGTTATATACTTTAGTACATTTATTTTTATGTTTAATCACATGCACCACAAAGTTAATTATATTTTAAAAATAATAAAAATAAAGTGTTGATTTCACAGATGGAATACTATATCTTGCTGTAAATTTTAAGTTTAAAAATCATAAATGTTCTACCATGTGATGAAAAACTCTGTGTTAGGAAATTATTTATATTGTATGTGAATGATACACACACACTCACACACACACACACACACACACACACACACAATTCAAGACCCATTATTTGACTCAATGGTTATTTTTAGGATTTTTTTAATTGAAATCTGTACATAGAAGTATTCAGGACTTTGACAGTTCTGCACTTGACTTCATTTGCATTGAGTCAGCTACTGGAAGTATATTGAAATTATTGTCACTAACTGGAGTCATTTGAATAGCATGCTTTAATTTTAAGTTAATTTTTAAAATGATCAATATGTGGCAGTATTATAATTAATATGAAACTCAGTATAATATTTTTGCAGGAAAAATGAATAAGTAGTTTTTCTTTAACCTTTTTGGAACCTCTTAAATTACATAATTTATTTAGAAAATTGTGCAGGAAAATTCTGTTTTTATTTTACATATGTGAACACACACATATAATGATTCAATATATCAAAATAATGATGAAAGAATGAATATACTTCAAATGTCCTAGTTTCAGTCTATTTTTCTCTTTCAAGGACATTCTCACCTCATACTGTGATTCCTTCAGTTTATCCACTGCTTGATCAGATTTTATTGAAATATTGATTTTCAACCTTTCTTAGTGATTATGAAATATGCATAGTCTCTTAAGCTTCTTTCCTAATGAAATTTCAGATTATTGAACATAAAAATCTGTCATGAAAAAATGTGATTGTTTTGTAAAACAAACCTCATCCTGAATGCTTTATCTTTATTGTCTAGGCTAGAGTAGTGAGCTTACATTTCAAGTGTGTGCTTCAACAATACCAACCAACCAGAGCTCCCAGGGACTAAACCACTCTCCAGAGAGTACTCATAGACAGACCCATGGCTCCAGCTGCATATGTAGCAGAGCATGGCCTTGTTGGGCACCAGTGGGAGGAGAAACCCTTGGTCCTGCTGGACCCCCAGCATGAGGGAATGTCAGGGCAGGGAGAGAGGCAGGATGGTATGGGTGGATGAGTCAGGGAATACCCTAATAGAAGAAGGGGAGAGTGTATGGGGTAGGGGGTTTATGGACAGGAAACCATGAAAGCAGAAAACATTTGAAATGAAAATAAAAATATCCAATGAAAAGTGTGCTCTTTATGTCTTTTCATCCTGGTTTATTATGATATAAGTCTTACCAACTCTTTTTCCACATACGCTGTCCCTTTTCAGATAGTGACATCTTCTAATCATTCGTTCCTTGAAAGTGTGCCTTTCTAATGACTATTAAGTCTTCTTAGATTCTGCATGGCAGAAGCCCTTTAATGCAGGATACAGTTTGTGAGAGTAATCACCTTACTGAGTTAATGAAAAGATACATGTTCTTTATAAAATCTGGAGGAGGAGGACAAGAGGATATAAACATCAGCAAACGGCAATTATTATTGGTCCGAATATTTGGGTCAGTGCCCTTATTGAGCACGACTCAACAAGAATTACAGTATCAATTGGTGCTGCAATGAGACCTGAACCATAGCATCAATTTCTCTTTTGATCTCCTAGGAGCAAAATGTGTTCACCAGTGATTTAGTTGTTGAGATTTTTCGTTGGTCAGCTTTTGTCTGTGATCATCCTCAATTCCTAGTGTTTCTGTCATTTATTATGTGTACCCATCTCCTCAGAAGTAACCTCTCAGAAGACAGCCACAAAGCTGCCTTCATCACTTCTTAAAAATAAAAATGTCCTCACCTATTAAGTCAGAGGCTCAATTATATGTCAAATTGTTAAGGACCGTACTTATATTCATATAATTTGTTTTCCCTTAAAACTCAGGTCCTTGTTTGTTGACAGGCTATCAAATTCACATGCCATGCCTACTCTTAGTTCTGGTCTACTGAACACAGATGTTGGGCGCCCTTGTGGGACACTTAGTCATGATAATAAAAATAAAATAATAATAAATGCAAGCACTTCTGCATTTTGTCCTCCAGAAATATTGATTTTCAAATTCATGAAAACATCAATAAATGGAGCCCATTGATTTCTACATAACATTATGTAGAAGCAGGAACTCTGGGAGACAGTGGGAAGTGAGTCACCTAAATGATTACATTTAATACATCCTCAGAAGTGAAAGAAAATATCTGCACATTCTGATCTTTATTGTTGTGACTGTTCTGCCTCTAAGGCAAAAGAGAATGCAAAAGGAAAGAGTCACTGAATATTGTAGCTTCCCTAATTCTTCTTTGTTTTAATTTTAGAGTAATGTTAAATGTACATATTTTATTTCATTAAAATTTTGACCTCTTATCACCTAGCTCCCTACCATGTTATGTTACCTTTTAAAAAAATCTGGCTTAAGCGGCATAATCCTAGCTAAGGAGAAGGAATTACTCATTGACACTCTGTTTTAACAACCATTTTCTTACACTTCTACAATCTTTCTTATTTGACTGGGCTGTGAGTGGTGTCAGAAGGATTTCTATTTACTGTGTGAGAATTAAATCCACTCAACATCACAGAAATATTCACTGTTCAAAGATTATAAGCAAATCATTTTCATTCTTTACTTCTTTAAATGCTAGAATTTTATTGTGATCACTAGCAAGTGAAGTTCATTATCCCCAAATCAAGATGGCTGTAAGGTTAGTTAAATTCAAGCAAAGAGCCAGCTGCTGATTCTGTCGGCTTTTACTGAGATGTATCATTTTCTAAGGAGAGATTGCTTAAGTGTCAGGGTCATCAAGAAGGAGCTCCATCTTGGATATTACCGTGCTGCTTCTCTTAAAATTTTTCTCCAGGGCTCTGTTACTGCAAGATGCAAGATTTCAGTTGCAAAACAAATCTATAGGTAGAAATAGGTTCTCACCAATGCACCCCTACCCCTTAAACTTGACCACTTAATTTTCTCCAGGAGTGTTAGGTGAAGAGTTTCCCAAAGCTATTGACTAGCCTGACTTCAAAAAATGATGTATAATAAAAAGAGAAAGGAATTTAGAATTCCCTTCTTCAGCCATTACCATGAAACTGACATAGGAGCAGGGAGCCAAATTCATTCAGATAAGTGCAAAGTAAAAATTTATTTTAAGGATTGTCGAGAAGGATTTTTTTATAATAACGCAAATGTAGACATTTCAATATGTAGGACAAATCAGGGAGAGAGATGAGGGGAAGGTGATGCTCATGACTGCATACTAAGACACAACATCTGATTCTGAAAGTAGTAATGGAGCAAGCCCAAGTGATGGACATGCAGCTTGCTTTCTGGAAACACGTACAATTAAGCTAATAAAAATCAGTGTTGGTGAAATAGAAATCAGCAGTTACTAACTTCAACATTATAATGTCTAATACATTCAGAACTTTGAGCACTTATAAAAACTGACACTTTTATATTTTAATTCAGATTATCATGTATTCCTTTCCATCTTTGTGTATATATATATATATATACATATATATATATATTCAGATGTGTGTGTGTGTGTGTGTGTGTGTGTAAATATATATAATTTCTCTTTCAGACTAATGGTCTATGGAGACAAACTTGTTACTTCTTGGAATGTATAAATTATACAATGCATCTTTTCCTAGAATATACTGAAAGTAAAGAGGCATGATGTAGCACCTTCCTTGTACCCTAAAATATGAATTTCCTTCTTAGAAATTACAATTGAATTCTTAAGAGTTTAATTGTAACACCAATATTTTTGTTCCTTATGAAGGCCCCCAGCAGATATTTTAAAATATGTGTCTACCTTGCCTTGTGCTAACTTATCCAAGCTAAACCTTGTCATATTTGTATTATTTTCTTCTTCCTAAAATAAGAAATGTTTGCCAATATCTCTAGGCAAATGGTTGCCTTTTTTGGCTCACTTGGTTTACATTATGTAGCCCCTGATGCTCTTAAAGTCTAGATCATCAAGCATCAGCCTTCTAAGCTCTGGGATGGTTACTAGTAGCTTTCCTCACAAAGCTGAGTACGATTGACCCCACCTGCCATCACAGCTATAGGGAAGCTGAGCTAGGCGGGCTGTCAGTTCAGGGCCAGCCTAAGCCACATAATGTGATTCTATGTCAGCTCAACTTCCTCTCCCACAAGAAAGTGTCCCATTGCTCCCATGCTACAGTGATCATAGACTATTAAGTATCCAGATATGGAGATGAAAGTCTGATATTTAAAAGTAGAAGAAAATCAAAACTGAGCATTAGTGCATATGTACACTGAAAATAAAGAGGCATGATGTAATGTTACTTGTAATGTCTTCTATAATTTACCAATGTTTGAGTTATTATTCTAATAATATCTAATTATTAGATATTATTATTGGAATGGAAACAACTGTAATGACCAATCTGCTGACTTTTATACGCTTTTTTACTAATAAAATACCTTGGCGTTCAAGACTTTTAACAGAAAATGGTATTAGGGGAAAAGTAAGAAAAACAAATGTCTAACATTGTATGTGGACCTGAAATCTAAATAATCAAAAAATTTATTTCATTTTTGCTCTATTCTTTCAGTCTTTACTTGTGTCCAGTAGATGTCAGTATTGGATAAAAGCAAAATCACGTCTCTCTCACTGCACATTGCCTAGTAGGGAGGACTTGAGTAGCCCTGTCTACTTTGATAGGGAGATGGAGATTTGTTAATTCTGTGTACTAAGATAATTAACAGTACAGGTTTCTTCTAACATGCCGCTCATCTCTAATGTTCCTACATATTTACATTTTACTTTATCAACTCTGTATTCATAGAAGAGGAGAAGCTGAAACGTGTGTAATTCATTGTAAGCAGCTGTCAGATTGCTTAGAAGCAATGTTCACCATTTTCTGCCCAGATCTATATAAATATAATTTCTCATTTTGTCTTTATTACAGCCATTAGATTTTGAAACAAAGAAGGCATATACTTTTAAAGTAGAGGCCTCCAACCTTCACCTTGACCACCGCTTTCACTCGGCTGGGCCATTTAAAGATACTGCTACGGTAAAAATAAGCGTGCTGGATGTGGACGAGCCGCCAGTGTTCAGCAAGCCACTTTACACCATGGAGGTTTATGAAGACACTCCTGTGGGGACCATCATCGGAGCTGTCACAGCACAAGACCTTGATGTGGGCAGTAGTGCTGTTAGGTATGAAAAACATTTTTTAATGCTCATTAGAAATAAAAAAGAGATCAACATGAAATAAAAAACTTAATTATTAAAGGTGCTGCTAAGTAATAGTAGTAGAGCATGTCCCACAAAATTTAATGGCTACTTATTAGTGTGATGGTCGAAGGATTGTCACAGAAATTCAATGCATTAACCAACATAAATCCTTACAATACTGTGTACAGTGTTGCAATGCTGGACATGTCACTCAAACTAATGAGTCACTTTTTTTTTAATGAAAGGGACTGGCAAAACAACTTTAAAGAATGATACCAAGGAGCAGTGATATCAAAGTACTTTCACAATACATAGAGTAATACATACACTGACATATTTTTCACTTTCTTTAAAATCTTTGTCCTGCTATCACACATTGATTTTGAAAATGAGGGAGTTGTAATATTTGGATATTGCAACCGATTTATCCACTGTGATAGCAGAGTTTGCTGTGTTTGATATGGTGTGAATGGTTGTGAATAGTGTGAGTGACTAATTTAAGAATACAACGAGTTTATTTTTTTTCTTTCTTGAAAGGCTGAAAATGGAAAGTAGGCCCTGTACTCTATAAACAAGTAATTTACTGAAGAAACAAACCTCTTCATCTCCAGGAGGAGTTCTAGACCAAAGTTACTATACTAACATAGAAGAAAATAGACAAAACTGCTAAAACTGTTTTCCATATGAGAACCAATTTAATGGTAGTCTTTGCCCAGTGATTGGGTATATTTTCAGAAATAGACTCAAAAGTCTGTGTGTCTTTCTTATACTCATCTGAATCTCCCAGAGTTCCATGCTTAGTTTCAGCTTGTTCTGAAAACATAGCCCTTGGTGACTGAAAACCAGTTATTTCTCACAGTACCAGATACTGCAAAGTCCAAGACCCAAGTGCTCGTACAGCTTGTTTCTGATAAAAACACTTTATTCTTATGCAAGTTGTTATTTTTTCTGCTGGAACCAATACAAGAAAGGAGATTAGAGTTTTTTCTGGTTAATTTTGTACAGACATAAATCATAGTGTGAGGGATACTTTATCATCAAATGATAGCTCTCAGAAGGTTTAAATCTTCATTTTGATTGAGGAATTTCAATTCACGATTCTGTTATGGAAGGAGACACAAGGGTCCCATAGTTAACATTATGTACTGGCTCACCGACCTTCGTTGTCTTACCACACGTCAAATATAGTTATCCGATTTAAATATTCCTCCAAAGGACTGAATGATTCCATTGCCAACACAAGAACTTAACACTTAATATCTTCCCTAAATAGCATTTACCAAAGACAAAGGAGAATTTTCTTGTTAGATCCAAGGTAGACAAGTTCTTCTGTAGTAGTGAGTATTTTTTTTCTCCATCTTTATTTTAAATTGGGCATTTCTTACTTACATTTCAAATGTTTTCCCTTTTCATGGTTTCCAGGCCAACATCCCCCTAACCCCTTCCCCTACCCTTCTATGTGGGTATTCCTCTCCTCATCCTCCCCCATTACCGCCGTCCCCCCAACAATCCGGTTCACTGCGGGTCCAGCCTTGGCAGGGTCAAGGACTTTCCCTTTCATGGTGCCCCTACTAGGCTATTCACTGCTACCTATGAATTTGGAGCTCAGGGTCAGTCTTTGGGTAGTGGCTTAGTCTCTGAAAGCTCTGGTTGGTTGGTATTGTTGTTCATATGGGGTCACAAGCCCCTTCAGCTCTTTCAATTCTTTCTCTGATTACTTCAACGGGGGTCCGTTCTCAGTTCAGTGGTTTGCTGTTGGCATTCACCTATGTATTTGCCATATTCTGGCTGTGACTCTCAGGAGAGATAAACATCCGGTACCTGTCAGCCTTCATTTCTTTGCTTCATCCAACTTATCTAGTTCGGTGGCTGCATTTATGGACCACTTGTGGGGCAGACTCTGAATGGGCGTTCCTTCAGTCTCTGTTCTAAACTTTTCTGCCCTATCCTCTCCTAAGGGTATATCCCCTTTTAAAGAAGGAGTGAAGCGTCCATATTTTCATCATCCTTCTTGAATTTTATGTGTTCTGTGTATCTTGGGTAATTTGATCATTTGGGCTAATATACACTTATCAATGAGTGCATGCCATGTGTGTTTTTCTTTGATTGGGTTACCTCACTCAGGATGATATTTTCCAGTTCCACCTATTTGCCTATGAGTTTCATAAAGTCATTGTTTTTGATACCTGAGTAGTATTCCATTGTGTAGATGTACCACATTTTCTGTATCCATTCCTCTGTTGAAGGACATCTAGGTTCTTTCCAGCTTCGGGCTATTATAAATAAGGCTGCTATGAACATAGTGGAGCATGTGTCTTTGTTTTATGTTGGAGCATCTTTTAGGGATATTCCCAACAGAGGTATAGCTGGGTCCTCAGGTAGTGCAATGTTCTATTTTCTGAAAAATCTCCAAACTGATTTCCAGAATGGTTGTACTAGTCTGCAATCCCAGTTGTGTCGATGACTTCTAGGGATTCTTCTGCTCCTGAGATTCTCTCTCCTGTCTCTTGTATTCTGTTGGTGATGCTTGTATCTATGGCTCCTGGTCTCTTCCTTTGGTTTCCTAAATTGAACGTTGTCTCCCTTTGTGCTTTCTTTATTGTTTCTATTTCTATTTTCAATTCCTTTACCTGTTTGATTGTGTTTTCCTATAATTCTTTCAGAGATTTTTGTGTTTCCTCTCTAAGGGCTTCTACTTGTTTACTTGTGTTTTCCTGCATTTCCCTAAGGGAGTTCTTTATGTCTTTCCTAAAGTCCTCCATCATCATGATCAAATGTGATTTTAAATGTAGATCTTGCTTTTCTGGTGTGTTTGGATGTTCAGTGTTTGCTTTGGTGGGAGAATTGGGCTCTGATGATGCCATGTAGTCATGGTTTCTGTTGTTTGGGTTCCTGTGCTTGCCTCTAACCATCAGGTTGTCTCCTGTGTTACCTTGTTTTGCTATTTCTAACAATTGGCTTGACCTTCCTATAGGCCTGTGTGTCAGGAGTGCTGTAGACCTGTTTTGCTCTTTTCTTTCAGTCAGTTATGGGAACAGAGTGTTCTGCTCTGAGGCATGTAGTCCTTCCTGTTCACTGTATAAGGGCCTGCTCCTACTTCTGGGTCCCTGTATGCAGGGCGCCCAGATGACAGTAGGCGTTCTTCTCTAGAGTCAGAAATGTGGGCAAAGAGTAGTCTCCTCTGGTTTCCCAGGCATGTCTGCCCCTCTGATGGTCTAGCTCTCCCTCCCACTGGATTTAGGTGCAAGGAGCTGTTTGACTGGGTCCTTGAAGATCTGGGCTCTGTCTGGAACACACGGCTCCTGCAGCTTGACTGCTCCAATCTTCCGGTTCCCAGAGGCACTATACAGTTTCCTCTTGGGCCAAGGATGTGGGAAAAGGTGGGCAGATGTGGTGGTCTCTCCTGCCCTGCACTCTCAGGATTGCCCACACTTCTGGGTGATCTCTTTTCCACGGGGTTTGGGAGCAGGGAGCTGTGGGCTGGGTGTAGTAGTGAGTCTTAGAAACTAAATTAGTTCTGTGACTTTTAAAATATGTGACATGTCAGTGATAGACCAGATATTAACCTTCTGTATATGAAAGAAAGGATGAAAGAACAGTGGTATCAATATAATTCTAAATTATAGCAGGAGGAACTCTACTCAAGTTGTAGGTTTTCGAAAAATGACCTTTCTCTAGGTTATGGCTTGGTCTTATAGATCCATTGAATGTAGAGTCTTCTAGATCCTTTAAAATGATACATAATACATTTAACTGCAAAACCAGTGTCCACTCTGTGGATTTCTTTTAAGCCTCACCTATACATATAAGTCACAACTTTAGAATATTGACCATAGCTAGCCCCATGTTTTAGCTTGGTTTTTGCAATATACTGACATTATTTCAAAAGCAGACATGCTTATCATCTCTCATGATGTTTACTTGTGACTGAATTCCTTCTTTAAGAAAGGTACATGTGTTTGAGTCATTAGTTCAGTCTAAACTTGTTCATGCAATTTTCTCATTTCTCTACTTTCTTTAATCCCCTTATAATGTGGTTCTTCCATAACATTTGTCTCCAGTTGCCATGAGGGTTGAAATCTTTTGTTCATTCTCAAACAAAAATTTTTAATACACACTCAAAGGAATAACCCTAATATATTTTCTGAACATTCATTTTTGTAATAATCTCCCTTTTCATAAAGTCCAAGACAAAAGTACTTCAAATTTTGCATTCTGATATCCTTTTGCTTAACAAATCTATCTGCAATTAATTTATCTCTTTTGACTTCTTTCTGTTGAGAATAGAATACCAATGTAATTCATAAATATTGTTCTTATTGAATCTCAGATAAATATTGTTTTGGCTCTCTAAAGTTATATGCTTTCATAGAAAAACATTATAACATGAAATCTACCTTCTTCCCCCTCTTCCACTTCTCTCTTTTCCTCCTCCTTCTCCTCATCCTCTTTTTTTTTTTTTTTGATTCTTTTTTTTCGGAGCTGGGGACCGAACCCAGGGCCTTGCTCTTCCTAGGTAAGCGCTCTACCACTGAGCTAAATGCCCAGCCCCTTCTCCTCATCCTCTTACGCCTCTTCCTTTTCTTTCTCTTCTTCCTCCTTCCTCTTCTCCTCGCCTCTCTCTTCATCTTTCTCCACCTCTTCTCTTTTATTCTTCATCTTCTTTCACCCATGGGTTAATATTTGAAAGCATTTTCTCTAATAGAAATGTACTCGCTGGATTTTTCTTTGAAACTGTGCTTTAGTTAAGTTTGTCATTTCCCTCTGTTCCTGAAACCTTTGCATGTATTCCTCCCAACCCTCCTTCACATCCATGGCCTTTTCAACAATATGATTCTATTTACATTTCATGAAATTGGCTTTATTATTTGTGTTCTTCCAAGATCATTGGAACTCCCATAGAAGATCTTTTTCTAAAGTTACCCAGTTTCTTTTTAACACTTGATTATTTACTAAAATCTTCCTAAATGCCTATATACTAAAAAATTCCAAATCCTTCCAGCTGATAGACATCTTTTAATTCGGTATTTTAAGAAATCTACCTGCTAGCCGGATGTAGATCGCTCCTGAGAGACACAGCCAGAATACAGCAAATACAGAGGCGAATGCCAGCAGCAAACCACTGAACTGAGAATAGGTCCCCTATTGAAGGAATCAGAGAAAGAACTGGAAGAGCTTGAAGGGGCTCGAGACCCCAAAAGTACAACAATGCCAAGCAACCAGAGCTTCCAGGGACTAAGCCACTACCTAAAGACTATACATGGACTGACCCTGGACTC
Source organism: Rattus norvegicus (assembly GCF_021556685.1). Taxonomy (NCBI): domain Eukaryota; kingdom Metazoa; phylum Chordata; class Mammalia; order Rodentia; family Muridae; genus Rattus; species Rattus norvegicus. The sequence continues at coordinate 73,439,384 of NC_141535.1, forward strand.
TGACCCCATAGGTAGCAATGAATATCCTAGTAAGAGCACCAGTGGAAGGGGAAGCCCTGGGTCCTGCTAAGACTGAACCCCCAGTGAACTAGTCTATGGGGGGAGGGTGGCAATGGGGGGAGGGTTGGGAGGGGAATACCCATAAGGAAGGGGAGGGGGGAGGGGGATGTTTGCCTGGAAACCGGGAAAGGGAATAACACTCGAAATGTATATAAGAAATACTCAAGTTAATAAAAAAAAAAAAGAAAATGTTAAATGCCAAAAAAAAAAAAAAAAAAAGAAATCTACCTGCTATGTGGTGCCAGTTGTACCAGTGGTATCAGTTTGCTGTGTCAGAGCCCCAAAGCATTTGGAACCAAAACATTTCCATGCTTCAGTAAGAAATTTTGAGTCTATAATCAAAATAATGATAGATATGGTGTCTTAATATCAATCTCATCTTTGAAGTTTCAGTAACATTCCCATCTTCCTCTGCCAGATTCTTATATTCATACAAGGATAAAAGAACAACTCTCCCAAGCGCTTCTGACAGGGTCAGTTATCAGGCTGGAAAAATGGCACAACATTCCAGAGAAGAGACTTCCCTACCAGAGCACTGTGTGTGTATTCCTAGCATGAAACTTGTAGCTGTCAACTACATGTAACTATAGCTCCAGGAGTTTCAGGGCCTTCTGTAGGCTTAATAGATACTGTACCCTCACGGTGTTCAAAAAATGAGGCCAAGTATACACATTTACACATTTAATAACTGATTGTTTTATGACAATCAGCTCTTTCTTAAGGGTGTCACCCAGATTTCTTATTTCATCTTCTCTGTCACTGCCTCACCTCCTAATTTCATATTTGGGTTAGTATGTTGACATATGGATGTATTGTGTGTATGTGTGTGTGTGTGTGTGCGTGCATGCGTATGTGTGTGTGCAAATGTGAGATGAATGTATGTTTTGTATGTCTGTCTCTCTCTGCGTGTGTATTCATTCATTTGTGTTCACAAACTTCTATAAACATGGAGATGCAAGAGAAGATTGCTCAAGGATCTGTCTCTCTATTACTATTTACTTTATTTCCTTTTTATTGGATATTTTATTTATTTACATTTCAAATGTAAACCCCTTTCTTAGTTTCTACTCCATAACTCTCTATCCCATACTCCCTCCCCCTGTTTTTATGAGGGTACTACCATTCCCAACCACCTACTCCTTCCTTCCTGCCCTGACATTCCCCTACACTGGAAAAATGAGCCTTTATAGGGCAAAGGGTTTCTCCTCCTATTAATGCAAGACATTTGCTACTTATGCTTCTTGAGCCATGAGTCATTCCATGTATACTCTACAGATGTATCTTATCAATGAACCTCAATGTAGTGTGGAGGACAACATGGCCAAATGAACATTCTTTCTCTTAACTCTACCTTGTGCTAGTGTAATGGACATGTATGGTCATACCTGTTTTCATTGTTCTTTTCACATTTTTTAATATGAATGCTGGGGTCTCACGCCAGGCTCTCCTGCTTGGGAAGCAAGCATACTTATGAACTGAGACAGCTCTCCAGCTTATCATATGAATTTTAAAAAGTTGCACAGTCAACTGCAATCCTTCCCTTTTAAAATTTTTGTTTCAAGTTCAAGAGGCAATTGTAAAGATGTACACTTGACTTCTCTGAGTAGAAACAACCATTCGGCACTCAATATTTTATTGCAAGTGCTCTGCAGGTTCTTCGTGGGGAGCAAATATTGTTATATTTGTTATCTTAAATAAAGTCAGCTAACCTTTAGGAAACAATGCATAGACAAACAGTAATCAGCGAGAGACGTTCACAAACTTTTTATGTATTGATGGTTGCTGTGTATTAACGTGTTGTAATTAATTCGTGTTCCTGAAACCCTTATGATTCCTGCTCATGCATTTAGCTGTAAACATCTAATGATGAGATTTATAGTAACCTTTGTAGAACTAATGGTAACTGCATAAATTTTAAAGCTTTGTAACAAACACGAGAAAGTAGCCACATATGGGGAGAAACCGTGGACAGTTCAGTAAGTGAACATTTCTGTCCACAAAACATAGCTAGAGAACACACAAAAATGTTTAATGCATTGCTTGGATATTTTGATTTCAGTGCCATGGCCTCAAGAGAAGTACACATTAATAACAATAGATTGCCAATCAATTCTCCTGAAGTAAGAAATTTTAGAAGTCTATAAGTGAACATTATAGTAAGACAATGGGGCAAACTTTTAAATAAAAAGATAAATGAATAAAGTATTTAATCATGACTGCATTAGAGAACAATAGAAAATCATAATTTACAGAAGCCTTCCTGTCTCTACTGTATGTTTAGTTTTTGCAAAAGACACTATCATCCTATGGTGCTACTGTAAGTGAATTAAAGTGGTATCCTCTGGTTTATGTCTTGTGAGAAGCACTTATTTCCACAAAACAACAGATACATGTGGAGCTTAATTGATCCCTGTGAGGAGTTGTCAAAAGACAGACTTGTTCTTGAATGACATGAAACCTGTCTTACTTCCATTTCCTTGGGATAAATAAGGAACTTGAATTAGGTCAGTTGAGAAACAAGAGCCCTGATTCATCTTTCTTTACTGTAAAAATATGCTTGCTAATTTCTCAATAATAGTGAAAAAATATGTTCTTGAATCTTTACAAATGAAAATTATATAATATTGACCAATGCTCTTATGTGTTTTAGTTTCCTGTCATTTCATGGCATTTAGCAAAAACTCATGGCTACTCTGATTTTCATTTCCAGATATTATTTCACCACTATTGCCATCATTATCATTACTGTTCAGATCAATAACTCAAAATAGAACTACTTTATTAGGACCTAAACTAGCTCCACAGAAATGTTCTCTTAATGTTTAATATTCAGCAGTTAAAACAAACATAGCCTCTCTCCCCACCTTATGCATCCTATCCCTTGGTTAGCCTTTGTCTTTGTGGGTAGTATTACTGACATCCCCTCACTGTGACTACATACCTGAGTATATCAAATTCAGGGAGAAGGGATTTTCAAAGCAGGTTCAGTGAGTTTAACCCGTTTTCTCTATGTTTCGTTGCTGGGGCAACTTTATGTTGAAGAGTCTTTACAGAGGTAGAGATGCTCACAACACAGCATCTAAGAAGCAGAAAAAAAGAGACATAAAAGGGCCATGAATAAAGAATATCAACCAAAGACACGCATCTATGATCTGTCTTCTTTAGTCCTTCCGTAGTCCTAATACTTCATCTATCTATGAATTCAAAACTGGTGATTTTATTGATCAATCTTTAATTTTGTGATACATTTATGTCTTACCAGCCCACCTGCTAGGATGTAAGTGTTTAAACTTCAGAGAAGTATTTTATATGTTTGGATTCAAACCATAAGAAAGCTCAATTTCTTACCTCTGATGTTATGGATGTATGCTTTGTTATTTAAAAACTGATACCTTGTGAGTCATATACACCTGGAATAAGTACATCTACTACTTTTGAATGCCATAGCCAATAAACTAGACATTTTAGGGTAAATGGAAAAATCTAAGCTCAGGAAACACTGAACATGATTTTGGAATATAAGAATAGACCTGGCTTTCCATATGCCTTATAAAAGATTTTATTTAGTTAATAATTGTCCTATTCAATCGAGGAAAAAACAAATACTAGTAAACTGATAGTTTTTGACATACTAATGTTATTTTTGTGAAGATGAAAGAGAAAAGCTGATACAGAATATTATATGTGTGTGTATTGCCAATTCTAAGACATATATATATATATATATATATATATATATATATATATATATGACTTATTGTGATTTGTTTCTATCAGTGTATAAGCTTTGCAAGAGGAGATTTGTCTATACATTGTTTCTGGTGGCATATGCATACCTCAAATATGACCTAACACTTCATGAAGAATCAATAGACATCATCAAATGAATATGGCAATTTGTGTTAATAATTTCACCTAACTAGTATAATGTCATAATATCTGCTTTATCTACAATTGAATGTATTTTTAGTTTTGTTTATTTATTTTATTGTTTATTTATTTTCATTCATATATTTTCTGATGTATTTGACTATTTTGCCTACAAATATGTATGTTTACAATGTGTGTGCCTGCTATCTGTGAAGGCCAGAAGCAGGCAGCAGATCCTGGAAACTAAAGTTATGAATTACTGTGAGGACCATGTAGTTGTTGAGACTGAACAAGTGTTCTCTATCTTAGCAACATATGCTCTTAACCACTGAGTATTCTTTCCAGCTAATAGTGGTTTCTCCGAGATATAAAAAAGTGTGTAGAAAACTACCAAGATTTCTGTATTTAAACTCTTGTTTTCATGTAAATAATTAAGATTATCCCTAGAAATTACTCCAAGGAAAGCCACAGCTGTAATTTAGACAAATATTTTGTACACAATCAATATGTATATATATATATATATATATATATATATATATAAGCATACACAGACACACACTACACACACATGTACACACACTTTTTTCCTTTATAAACAGGCTCATCCTACATAGCATTGGATGTTTTGGAATTCATTACATAGATTAGACTGATATTGAACTCAAAGAGATCCTCTTTCCTCTGCCTTCCATATGCTACTGTTGGAATTAAAGACAGCAGCACTATTCCTGGCTCTCATACACATTTAATTTTGTATTTATTTTGGATATTATAATATAATTAGAATATTTTGCCAATGTAGTCACTGTTCTTTCCTCCTCTCTCTCTCTCTCTCTCTCTCTCTCTCTCTCTCTCTCTCTCTCACACACACACACACACACTCCTAGATACATTAATACAATCATCTCAGTCTGTATAATTTTATTCATATTTATGCTTTCAGAATTAAGTATCAAAAGACTGACTGACTTGTTCTTCCTGAAAGAAGATTGTTTCTCTTGCTCTCAGCATTTCTTTATTACCTAAAATTCTTTTTGTAGAGTGAAGCCTTGTAGACATTTTGTTGGCTTTAAGATGATTCATCACAATTTTCATATTGTAAACACTATAAGAAAGAAATAACAAAAGTAGTAAGATAATATAGTAATTATCTTAAATTTTTATTTCTTATGACTTTTTTCTATTGTAAACTTGAATCATCGATATTTTAATGCAAAAGAATATTTTCTGTCTCTTAAATAATAAAACATAGTATATGAAAATCTTCATGGAACATAAAACATGGACTCTGCAAGGATGAATTTTTAATGTTTACACTAAGAAAAAATCAATTTTGGTTTCAGTCATAGAAACTATGATTCCTAGATTATTTCATTAATTATGAATAAAGATGACCACTTGCATTTAACAGTAGCTTAAATCGAATCCAGTAAAACATATAATATCTATTCTTAAGTCATTTGTAAGTGTGCAGAAAATAAACTTAAAGACACTATCTGAAAACATTAGAGGGGAAATAGTGTAGGTATATTGGTGATCATGGTAAGAAGAGGGAAGTAGAGATGAATATGATGTAGCTCAAAGGCACTCAAGTAAAAGTAAACCTTTAGGACAATGTGTAATAAAGAAACTGCAGCAGTCGCTGAATCTGCTAATCCCTGGGGTCATTTGCTCAGTTTGACTTGTCACTGAATACTATTCTTAGTGTTTAAGACCCCCAAGGGAATTATTGTTCTGAGTTGGTTTTTGCATGAAGTCTACTTGCAAATGTGCTGAAGGCACTTACTTTCCATTAGCTGCATTTATGGTAACTACAAAGCAGAGAGATTCCTTTACTAAAATAAATGAGTACCTGAAAAAAAATATAAAATCGTTTTTAAAGAAAAAATTTTTGGCTGGGACAGACTGGTAGCTAGTTTTTTCCGTGGAAGAGGCTATATACTGAGGCATACTAAAGGATCCACTGCACTCAGCATTTGGTAAGAACACCCCAAAGTCCCACAACTGCTGCTGGTTGGGACACACTATCCACCCAAACCACGCCCCCCACCTCCCACCCACCCCTGCATATAGAATATGAATCCCCTTCTGCCTGGTCATTTCTGCTGGGACATATTTCTAGCTAGTCTGCTCCCCAGAAGAGGCTATAACCTGAGGTATACCAGAGGATCTGCTGCATTCAGAGTATTTGATAAATACACCTAAAGTCCCACAGCTGCCACTGGGAGCACAGTAGGCTCAGGGACCCACCATCCTCTCAAACTCCCCACCAATGAAATACTAATACCCTTCTGCCTTGTCCTCTGCTGGGACAGACTGCTAGCTAGCTATTCTGCTCCCCAGAAGAGGTTATATCTTCAGACATACCAAAGCACCCCTGCATTCAGAATATTTGACATCATATCTTACCATACCAGAAGAACCACTGCACACAGAACATTTGATACCACATCCTGAGGCATCCCAGGAGATCTGCTGCTCTTAGGGCACTTAACACCACAACTGGAGACATCCCAGGAGATCCACTGTACACTCAGAACACCACAGCTTAAAGGCATCCCAGGAGTTCATCTGTACACAGGACAACTAGGCAATTATCACCACAGTCTGAATACATGCCTGGGGCTCTGTGGTATGCAGGGCAACTGACACAAAAGACCAAAAACCCTCCTCCTTGAAGAGTGGCTGCATATAAGGAAACAGAAATTCCAGTCTAATGACACTACCCCACCCAAAGAATAACTTCACACAGGACAACAGTTTGATTGCTCCTTTGAAGATCCAACAGTCTGAAGGTCTCCCAGTAGAAATACTGCAGCCATGGCAACAAATCAGCAGATTCTCTGCATCTCCAAAGACCCTACAGTTGGAAGGCTCCACAGGAGGTCTGTTACAACTAGGGCCACAGGCCTACCAGGAGACTTGTTGCAACACAGGGCCAAAAAAAGGCAGATTCTGGACAAAGTCACCCAGACCAGCAAACACTAGGGAAAACCAGATGGCCAGAGCCAAGAAGAAAACCATAAGAAACAGAAGTCAATATACACAGGCATCATCAGAAACCATTTCTCCTACCACAGCAAGCCCTGAATACACCAACAAACCTGAAAATCAGAAAGCTGACCTAAAATCCTATCTCATGAAAATAGTAGAGTCCTTTAAGGATGATATAAATAACTCACTGAAAGAAATATAGGGAAACACAGCAAACAGGCAGACGCCCTTAAAGAGCAAATAATAAATCCCTTAAAGAAATACAGGAAAGCACAATCAAACAGGTGAAGGATTTGCAAAAAGCAGTCCATGACCTAAAAGTGGAAGAAGAAACAATAAAGATAACACAAATAGAGGCAACATGAAAATGGAAAACCTAGGAAAGAGGTCAGAAATTATAAATGTAAGTATCACCAACAGAATACAAGAGATATAAGAAAGAATTTCAGGTATAGAAGAGATTGACACAATGCTCAAAGAAAATTTAAAACATAAAATAATCCTAAGCCAAAACATCTAGGAAATTCAGAACACAATGAAAACATCAAATCTAAAAATAATTGGAATAGAGGAGAACAAAGATTCCCAGCTCAAAGAACCTGAAAATGTCTTCATCAAAATCATAAAAGAAAACCTCTCCAGCCTAAAGAAAGGGATGGCCATCAAGGTACAAGAAACTGACAGAACACCAAACCAAGGGGACCAGAAAAGAAAATCCTCTTGTCACATAATAATCAAAACACTAAACTCACAGAACAGAGAAAGACTATTAAAAGGTGCAAGGGAAAAACACCAAGTAACATACAAAAGCAGACCTATCAGAATTACAACATACTTTTAATCAGAGACTATGGAATTCAGAAGAGCCTAGTCAGAAGTCATACAGACTCTAAGAAAGCACAAATGTCAGCCCAGGCTATTATAAACAGTGAAACTCTCAATCAATATACATAGAGAAACTGAAATATGCCAGGACAAAACCAAATACAAACAGTATCTATCTATTAATCCAGGCCTACAGAGATTGCTAGGAGGAAAACTCCAATACAATGAAGATAAACATACCAAAGAAAAGACAAGATTTTAAGCTTCTCACAACAAATCCAAAAGGAGAGAACCAGACACACACACACACACACACACACACACACACACACACACACACACACACACACATCAAGAGCCAATGATCATCTGTCTTTAATATCTCTCAATATTAATGGACTCAACTCACCTATAAAAAGATGTAAGTAAGTCCCCTGCGCACAGAGAACCAGAAATAGGGGCAGGCTCTTCTGGATGCTGCTCTCAAAGAGAGCTGAAACTGAGCCCTGAGGAGTGATTTCAGACCTGAGACCAGAGGTAAGATCAACTTTTCTGCTCAAAGTTGCCTCCTGATGGACTCAGGACGCACAAAGGCAAAATTCCTCTGTGACAGGACACTTCCGGTTTCTTGTTGGCTACCAAATCTCACTGATCCCGGCCCACAGCTCCTGCTCCCAAATACCATGGGAGAGAGAGCTCATCACCCAGATGTGTGGGTGATTCTGAGACTGCAGGGCAGGAGAGACTGCCACTTCTGCCCACCTTTGCACACATCCCTGGCCAAAGAGGAAACTTTATAGGGCCTCTAGGAACAGGAAAATAGGGGCAGTCAAGTTGAAGGAGCCCTGCAGTCCAGACTACTCCCTGATCTGAACAGAGCCAGTCAAACAGCTCTCTGCAACCACATCCCATGAGAGGGAGAGCTAGACCTTCAGAGCAGCAGAAATACCTGGGAAACCAGAGGAGACTACTCTCTGCCCACATTTCTTATTCTAGAGGAAAACACCTAGCACTATTAGGGCCCCCTGTGGACAGGGACTCAGAATTAGGGGCAGGCCCTTCTGGTTGCTGTTCTCAAGGAGAGCTAAAACCTAAAACTGAGGAGCAACTTCAGGTGTGAGAGCATAGGTAAGACAAACTTTTCTGCTCCAAGTGACCTGCCTGGTGGCTCAGAACACATGCCAGCAGGAACAGCTGAAAGCCAGTGGACAGGAACAACTACATACCTGAAAGCAGAACACTCTGTTCCCATAACTGGCTGAAAGAAAACAGGAAAACAAGTCTACATCACTCCTGACACACAGGCCTAGAGGATAGGCAAGCCACTGTCAGATATAGCAGAACAAGGTAACACCAGAAACAACCAGATGGAGAGAGGCAAGCACAGGAAAACAAGCAACAGAAACCAAGACTACATGGCATCATCAGAGCCCAGTTCTCCCTCCAAAGCAAACACTGAATATCCAAAAACACTAGAAAAGCAAGATGTAGATATAAAATCACATTTGTTCATGATGATGGAGGACTTTAAGAAAGACATAAAGAATTCCCTTAGTGAAATGCAGGAAAACACAAGTGAACAAGTAAAAGCCATTAGAGAGGAAACACAAAAATCCCCAAAAGAATTACAGGAAAACACAATCAAACAGGTGAAAGAATTGAAAATGGAAATAGAAACAATAAAGAAAGCAAAAAGGGAGACAACCGTGGATATAGAAAACCAAAGGAAGAGACAAGGAGCTGCAGATACAAGTATCACGAACAGAATACAAGAGATAGAAGAGAGAATCTCAGGAGCAGAAGATTCCATAGAAATCATCGACAGAATTGTCAAAGATAATGTAAAACACAAAAACCTACTGTGCCAAAACAAACAGGAAATCCAGGACACAATGAGAAGATCAAACCTAAGATTAATAGGTATAGAAGTGAGTGAAGAATCCCAACTCAAAGGACTAGTAAATATCTTCAACAAAATCATAGGAGAAAACTTCCCTTACCTAAAGAAAGAGATGCCCATTAAAATACAAAAGGCCTATAGAACTCCAAATAGATTGGACCAGAAAAGAAACTCCTCCTGTCACATAATAGCCAAAACACCGAATGCACAAAACAAAGAAAGGATATTAAAGGCAGTAAGGGAAAAATGTCAAGTAACACATGAAGGCAGACCTATCAAAATTACACCAGACTTCTCACCAGAGACTATGAAAGCCAGAAGATCCGGGATAGATCTCATACAGACCCTAAGACAACACGAATGCCAACCAATGTTACTGTATCCAGGAAACTCTAAATTAACATAGATGGAGAAAACAAGATATTATATCATAAAACCAAATTTACCCAATTTCACTCTACAAATCCAGCCCTACAAAGGATAATAAATGGTAAAGCCCAACACAAGGAGGCAAGCTACACCATAGTGAAAGCAAGAAACTAATCTTTCTGCAACAAAACAAAGAGAAGACAAGCACAAACATAATCTCACATCCAAATACGAATATAACAGGAAGCAACAATCACTATTCCTTAATATCTCTCAACATCAATGGACTCAATTCCTAAATAAAAATACACAGATTAACACACTGGATACGTAATGTAATGAGGACCCAGCATTTTGCTGCTTACAGGAAACACACCTCGGAGAAATAGACAGACACTACCTCAGAGTAAAAGGCTGGAAAACAACGTTCCAAGCAAATGGTGTAAAGAAGCAAGCTGGAGTAGGAATTCTAATATCAAATAAAATCGATTTTCAGCCAAAAGTCATCAAAAAAGATAAGGAAGGACACTTCATATTCAGCAAAGGAAAAATCCACCAAGATGAATTCTCAATACTAAATATCTTTACTCCAAATACAAGGGCAACTACATACATTAAAGAAACCTACTAAAGCTCAAAGCACACATTGTACTTCACAAAATAATAGAAGGAAATTTCAATACCCCAGTCTCATCAATGGACCAATCATGAAAACAGAAATTAAGCAGAGACAAAAACAGACTAACAGAAGTTATGAACCAAATGGACTTAACAGATGTTTATAGAACATTCTATACTCAAACAAAAGAATATACATTCTTCTCACCACTAATGGTACTTTCTCCAAAATTGGCCGTATAACAGGTCATTAAACAGGCCTCAACAGAAACAGAATGATAGAAATAATCCCATGCATCCTATCAGACCACCATGGGAAGAATATTGTCTTCAGTAAAAATAAGGAAAGAACGCCCACATATACACGAAAGTTGAAGAATGCTCTACTCAATGATGACCTGGTCAAGGAAGAAATAAAGAAAGAAATTAAAGACTTCTTAGAATTTAATGAAAATAAAGGCACAACATATCCAAACTTATGGGACACAATGAAAGCTGTGCTAAGAAGAAAACTCATAGCTCTGAGTGCCTCCAGAATTGAAGAAGATCTCAGAAGATGGAAAGATCTCCCATATTCATGGATTGGCAGGATTAATATAGTAAAAATGGCTATTTTACCAAAAACGATCTACAGATTCAATGCAATCCCCAACAAAATACCAATCCATTTCTTCAAAGAGTAAGACAGAACAATTTGCAAATTCATCTGGAATAACAAAAAACCCAGGATAGCTAAAACTATCCTCAACAATAAAAGGACTTCTGAGGGAATCACTATCCCTGAACTCAAGCAGTATTACAGAACAATAGTGATAAAAACTGCATGGTATTGGTACAGAGACAGACAGATAGACCAATTAAACGGAATTGAAGAAACAGAAATGAACCCACACACCTATGGGCACTTGATTTTTGACAAAGGAGCCAAAACCATCAAATGGAAAAAAGATAGCATTTTCAGCAAACGGTGTTGGTCCAACTGGAGGTCAATATGTGGAAGAATGCAGATCAATCCATGCTTATCACCCTGTACAAAGCTTAAGGCCAAGTGGATCAAGGACATCCACATCAAACCAGATACACTCAAACTAATAGAAGAAAATGTAGGGAAGCATCTGGAACACATGGGCACTGGAAAAAATTTCCTGAACAAAACACCAATGGCTTATGCTCTAAGATCAAGAAACAACAAATAGGATCTCATAAAACTGCAAAGCTTCTGTAAGGCAAAGGACACTGTGGGTAGGACAAAACGGCAACCAACAGATTGGGAAAAGATCTTTACCAATCCTACAACAGATAGAGGCCTTATATCTAAAATATACAAAGAACACAAGAAGGTAGATCGCAGGGAGACAAATAACCCTATTTAAAAAATGGGGTTCACAGCTATACAAAGAATTCACAGCTGAGAAATGCTGAATGGCTGAGAAACACCTAAAGAAATGTTCAACATCTTTAGTCATAAGGGAAATGCAAATCAAAACAACCCTGAGATTTCACCTCACACCAGTGAGAATGGCTAAGATCAAAAACTCAGGGGACAGCAAATGCTGGTGAGGATGTGGAGAAAGAAGAACACTCCTCCATTGTTGGTGGGATTGCAGACTGATACAACCATTCTGGAAATCAGTCTGGAGGTTCCTCAGAAAATTGGACATTGAACTGCCTGAGGATCCAGCTATACCTCTCTTGGGCATATACCCAAAAGATGCCCCAACATATAAAAAAGACATGTGGTCTACTATGTTCATAGCAGCCTTATTTATAATAGCCAGAAGCTGGAAAGAACCCAGATGCCCTTCAACAGAGGAATGGATACAGAAAATGTGGTACATCTACACAATGGAATATTACTCAGCTATCAAAAACAATGACTTTATGAAATTTGTAGGCAAATGGTTGGAACTGGAAAATATCATCCTGAGTGAGGTAACCCAATCACAGAAAAACACACATGGTATTCACTCATTGATAAGTGGCTATTATCCCAAATTCTTGAATTACCCTAGATGATTAGAACCCATGAAACTCAAGAAGGATGATCAAAATGTGAATGCTTCACTCCTTCTTTAAAAGGGGAACAAGAATACCCTTGGCAGGGAATAGAGAGGCAGAGATTAAAACAGAGACAGAAGGAACAACCATTCAGAGCCTGCCCCACATGTGGCCCATACATATACAACCACCCAATTAGAGAAGATGGATGAAGCAAAGAGTGCAGCCAGACAGGTGCTGGATATAGATCTCTCCTGAGAGACACAGCCAGAATACAGCAAATACAGAGGCGAATGCCAGCAGCAATCCTCTGAACTGAGAACAGGACCCCTGTTGAAGGAATCAGAGAAAGAACTGGAAGAGCTTGAAGGAGCTTGAGACCCCATATGAACAACAATGCCAAGCAACAAGAGCTTCCAGGGACTAAGCCACTACCTAAAGACTATACATGGACTGACCCTGGACTCTGACCTCATAGGCAGCATTCAATATGCTAGTAAGATCACCAGTGGAAGGGGAAGCCCTGGGTCCTGCTAAGACTGCACCCCCAGTGAACGTGATTGTTGGGGGGAGGGCGGCAATGGGGGGAGGATGGGGAGGGGAAAACCTATAAAGAAGGGGAGGGGGAGGGGTTATGGGGATGTTGGCCCGTAAACCGGGAAAGGGAATAACACTCGAAATGTAAATAAGAAATACTCAAGTTAATAAAAAAAAAGAGCAAAAAAAAATAGAAAAGAAAGAAAGAAACAGCAGAGAGCACATATCAGCAGCTTGACAGCACACCTAATAGCTCTGGAACAAAAATAAGCAAATACATCCAAGAGGAGTAGAAGGCAGGAAATAATCAAAATCAGAGCTGAAATCAACGAAGTAGAAACAAAAAGGTCTATACAAAGAAAAAACAGAACCAAAATCTGGTTCTTTGAGAAAATCAACAAGATAGATTAACCCTTGGGCAGACTAAACAGAGGACACGGAGATTGAATCCAAATTAACAATATCAGAAATGAAAAGGGAGACATAACAAGAGAATCAGAGGAAATAAAAAAAAATCATCAGATCGTACTACAAAAGCCTATATTCAACAAAACCTGAAAATCTGGAGGAAAAGGACAATTTCCTAGACTTATACCAGGTAGGGAAGCTAAATCAGGAACAGATAAAACATTTAAACAACCCCAAAACTCCTAAAGAAATAGAAGCAGTCATTAAAAGTCTACCAAACCAAAAGAGCTCAGGTCCAGATGGGTTCAGTGCAGAATTCTATCAGACCTTCATAGAAGAGCTCATACAAATACTATCCAAACTATTACACAAAATTAAAACAGATGGAGCACTACCGAATTCCTTCTATGAAGCCACAATTACTCTTATAACTTAACCACACAAAGACTCACAAAGAAAGAAAACTTCAGAACAATTTCCCCCGTGAATATCGATGCAAAAATACTCAATAAAATTCTTGCAGACTGAATCCAAGAACACATCAAAACAGTTATCCATCATGATCAAGTAGGCTTCATCCCAGGTATGCAGGGATGTTTCAATATGTAGAAAACCATCAATGTAATCCACTATATAAACAAACTGAAAGATAAAGATCACATGATCCTTTCTTTAGATGCTGAGAAAGCTTTTGATAAAATTCAAAACCCCTTCATTGTGAAAGTCCTGGAAAGAACAGTAATTCAAGGACCATACCTAAAGATGGCCTTTTACTAAAGCCATATACATAAAACCAGTAGCTAACATTAAACTAAATGGAGAGAAATTTGAAGCAATCCCAGTAAAATCATGGACTAGACAAGGCTGCCCCCTCTCTCCCTACTTATTCAATATAGTACTCAAAGTAATAACTTGAGCAATCAGACAACAAAAGGAGTTAAAAGGGATACAGACTGGAAACAAAGAAGCAAAAATATCGCTATTTGCAGGTGATATCATAGTATATTTAAGTGATCCCAAAAGTTCCACCAGAGAAATACTAAACCTGATAAACACCTTCAGCAAAGTGGCTGGGTATAAAATTAACTCAATTAAATCAGTAGCCTTCCTCTACACAAAAGTGAAACCAGCTGAGAAAGAAATTAGGGAAATGACACCCTTCATAATAGTCCCAAAATTATAAAATACTTCACTGTGACTTTATCCAAGCAAGTGAAATATCTGTATGATAAGAACCTCAAGCCTCTGAAGAAAGAAATTGAAAATCTCAGAAGATGGAAAGATCTCCCATGCTCATGAATTTGCAGGATTAATTATTATAGTAAAAATTGCCATTTTATCAAAAGGAATCTACAGATTCTATGCAATCCCCGTACAAATTGCAATCCAATTCTTCATTGAGTTAGACAAACAATTTGCAAATTCATCTGGAATAACAAAAAACCCAGGATAGCTAAAACTATCCTCAACAATAAAAGGACTTTTGAGGGAATCACTATCCCTGAACTCAAGCAGTATTACAGAGCAATAGTGAATAAAGCTGTATGGTGTGGGTACAGAGACAGAGAGAGAGACCAGTGGAATAGAATTGAAGACTCAGAAATGAACCCACACACCTATGGTCTCTTGATTTTTGACAAAGGTTACAAAACCATCCAGAGGAATAGATAGCATTTTCAGCAAATGCTGCTGATTCGAATGGAGGTCAACATGAATAGCTGAGAGGTACCTAAGGAAATGTTCAACATCTTTAATCATCAGGGATATGCAAATCAAAACAACACTGAAATTCAACCTCACACCAGTCAGAATGGCTAAGATCAAATCCCTAAGTGACATCAGATGATGTCAAGACTGTGAAGAAAGAGGAACAATCATCCGTTGTTGGATGGATTGCAGACTGGTACAACCATTCCGGAAATCAGTCTGGAGGTTCCTCAGAAAATTGGATATTGAACTACCTGAGGACCCAGCTATACCTTTCTTGGGCATATACCCAAAAGATGTTCCAACATATAACAAAGACACTATGTTCATAGCAGCCTTATTTATAATAGCCAGAAGCTGGAAAGAATCTAGATGTCCTTCAACAGAGGAATGGATACAAAAAATGTGGTACATCTGTACAATTAAGTACTAATCAGCTATCAAAAACAATGACTTTATGAAATTCATTGGCAAATGGATGGAACTGGAAAATATCTTCCTGAGTTAGGTAACCCAATCATAGAAAAACACACATGGCATGTACTCATTGATCAGTGGATATTAGCCCAAATGCTCAAATTACGCTAGATGTACAGAACACATGAAACTCAAGAAGGATGACCAAAATGTGGATGCTTCACTTCTTTTTATGTGGAACAAGCATACTCTTGGGAGGGGATAGGGCGGCAAAGTTTAGAACAGAGGGTGAAGTAACACCCATTCAGAGCCTGCCCCACATGTGGCCCATACATATACAGCCACCAAACGAGATAAGATGGATGAAGCAACAAAGTACAGACTGACAGGAACCGGATATAGATCTCTCCTGAGAGACACAGCCTGAATACAGCAAATACATAGTCAAATGCCAGCAGCAAACGACTGAACTGAGAATGGGACTCCCGTTGAAGGAATCAGAGAAAGGACTGAAAGAGCTGAAGGGGCTTGAGACCCCATCTGAATAACAATGCCAACCAATCAGAGCTTCCAGGGACTAAGTCACTTCCCGAAGACTATACATGGCCTGACCCTGGGCTCCAAATTCATAGGTAGCAATGAATAAACAAGTAAGAGCCCCAGTGGAAGGGGAAGGCCTTGGTCCTGCCAAGGCTTGACACCCAGTGAATGGAACTCTTGGTAGGAAGGCAGTAAGGGAGGATTGGGAGGGAAGCACCCATATAGAAGGGGAGTTGGAGGGGCTAGGGGGATGTTGGCCTGGAAACCGAGAAAGGGAATAACATTTGAAATGTAAATAAGACCTACCCAGTTTAATAAACATGGGGAAAAACATAAGCAAACAGTTTGGATATGCAATGAAGATCCAGTTTATTGCTATGTATAAGAAACACACCTTAGTAATAGAAACAGCCACTATCTCCAAATAAAAGGATGTAAAGACATCTTACAAGCAAATAGTCCAAAGAAATGTGCTGAACTTGCCATCCTAATATCCAATAAAATAATAGACTCTCAACAAAAAGTTATCAAGAATGAAAAGGAAGAACACTTCATATTCATCAAAGCGAAAATCCACCAAGAGAGATTCTCAATTCTGAAATCTATACCCAAAATGTAAGGGTACCCACATTCATAAAAGAAACTTTACTAAGTATAAAAACACACATTGAATCCCACACAGTATTAATGGGACACTTCAACACCCCATTCTCACCAATGTACAGGTCATTCAACCAGAAACTAAACAGAGACAAAGTGAAACTAATGGAGGTTATGAACCAAATGGATTTAGCAGATATCTATAGAATATTTCACCCTAAAACTAAGCAATAAACCTTCTTTTCAGCACCTCATGGTGCTGAATTTCTACAAATTTGACCATGTATTTCATCACAAAACAACCCTCAACTGATACATGAAGACTGTAGTAATCCCATGCATCTTATTAGACTACCATGGCCTAAAGCTAGTCTTCAACTAACATCAAAAGCAACCTAAAACCCACATATATGCAGAAAATTAACAACTCTCTTCTCAGTGATAATTTGGTCAGGGGTGAAATAAAGAAAGGAATTAATGACTTTCTGGAATTTAATGAAAATGTTGAGACATCATACACAAACTTATGGGATCCAATGAAAGAAGTGCTAGGAGGAAAATTCATAGCACTAAGATCATGGGTAAAGAAACTATAGATCTTACACTAGCAACTTAACAGCACACCTGAGAGGTCTAGAACAAAAGAAACAAACTCACCCAAGAGGAGAAGAGTTCAGGAAATAGTCAAACTCAGTGCTCAAACAAATAGAAACAAAGAGAACAATATAAAGAATCAGCAAATCTAAAGATGGTTCTTTGTGAGAATCAACAAGATAGATAAACCCCTAAACAAATTAAGTGAAGGGTCCAAAGGCAGTATCCAAATTATCAAAAATCAGAAGCAAAAAGGGACACATAACAACAGAAACAGAGGAAATTAGAAAAAAATCATCAGATCATACTACAAATGTCTATACTCAACAAAACTGGAAAATATAGATGGAATGGACAATTTTCTGACAGTACCATATATCAAAGTTAAATTAAGATCAGGTAAACTTTCTAAACAGGCCCATATCCCATAAAGAAATAGAAGTAGTCATTAAAAACCTCCCAACCAAAAAAGCCCAGAGCCAGTTGGATTTAGTTCAGAATTCTACCAGATCTTCAAAGAAGACCTGATAACAATATTCCTCAAAATATTCCATAAAATAGAAATTCTATTCTATGAATACACAATTACTCTGATACTTAAATCATACCAAGTCACTACCAAAATAGAGAACTTCAGAACTCGCTTATGAATATCAGTGGAAATATCCTTAATGAAATTATTGCAAAGTGAATCCAAGAACACATCAAAACCTTCTTTCACCATGAAAAGTTAGGCTTCATTTCAGGAATGTAAGGTTGATTCAATATATGAAAAATCATTAACCATGATATAAACCAACTCAGAAAAAAATCACATTATCATCTCCTTAGATACAGAAAAAACATTCAACAAAATACTCCTTCATGTTAAAGGAGAGATCAGAAATTCAAGTCCCATACCTAAATATAATAAAAGAAATTTACTGAAAACCAACAGCCAGTATTAAATTCCATGGAGAGATAATTGAATTCACCCCACTAAAATCAGGTATAAGACAAGAATGCCCATTCTCCCCATATCTATTCAATGTATTCCTTGAAGTGCTAGCTAGAACAATAAGACAACAAAAAGATTTCAAGGGCATACAAATTGGCAAAGAAGAATTAAAGGTATCACTATTTGGAGATAATATGACTTTATACATAATCAACCCCAAAAATTCTACCAGAGAACTTGTCCAGCTGAAAAACAAATTTAGCAAAGTGACTGGATATAAAATTAACTCAAATAAATTAACTTTAAAAAATATAAGTCATAAAAAGGCTACAAAAGAAATTAAGGAAACAATTCCCTTCCCAATATCCAGAGATAATATACAATATCTTGGGGTAAATCTAACCAAATAAATGAAAAATCTTTATGATAAGAAGTTCAAGTCTCTCAAGAAAGAAAGCAAAGATCTCAGAAAATGGAGGGATTTCCCATGCTCATGGATTAGCAGAATTAACATTGTAAAAATGGCCATTCTACTAAAGGCAATCTACAGATTCAATGGAATACACATCAAAATCCCAAGAAAATTCTTCAAAGACATGGAAAGAGCAATTATCAAATTTATCTGGAATGTCAAAAAACCGAGAGAAGACAAAACAATCCTTATCAATAAAAGGATGACTGGGGGAATCACCCTCTCAGACCTCAAGCTCTACCACAGAGTGTTCGTGACAAAAAATTGCATGGTATTGGTACAGAGACAGACCTGTTGATCAATGGTATAGAATTGAAGGCCAAGAAATTAAACCACACACTTATGCACACTTGATCTTTGACAGAGAAGCCAAAATATACAATGGAAGAAAGAAAGCATCTTCAATAAATAGTGCTGGTCTAACTGGCTCCTTGTATGTAGAAAAAATGAATATGGACCCATATTTGTCATCACGGACAATGATCAAGTCCAAGTGAATCAAAGACCTCAATATAAAATGAGAAAAAGTGAATCTCTAGAAGAAAAAGTGGAATAGAACTTTGAACTTATTGGCACAGAGAGAAATTTCCTAAACAGTACTCCATAGCTCGCACTCTAGTACCAAGAATTGATAAATGGGACTTCATGAAACTGGAAAGCTTCTGTAAAGCTAAGGACATAATCAATAGACAAATCAGCATCCTACAGATTGGGAAAGATCTGCACTAACTCCACATCTGAAAAAGGTCTAGTTCAAAATATATAAAGATCTCAAGAAGATACCCCCCAAAAAGCAAACAACTCATTGAAGATATTGTATAGTAGTAAACCAAGAATCACAACAGAGGAATATCAAATGGCTGAGAAGTACCTAAAGAACTGTTCACAGGCCTTAGTGATCAGAGAAATGCAAATCAAAAGGATACTGAGATCCACCTTATACCAGTCAGAATAGCTAAGATCAAAACCTCAGGTGACAATACATGTTGGCAAGTAGGTAGAGAGAAAGGAACACTCCTCCATTGCTGGTGGGATTGCAAACTGGTATAACCACTCTGCAGATCTATTTGGAGGTACCTTATGACCTCCAAATTGGAAATAGACGTACCTAAAGACCCTGAAGTACCACTCTTGGGAAAATACTCAAAAGATGTCCCACCATGCCACAGGGACACGTGTCCCACTATGTTCATAGCAGCTTTATTTGTGATAGCCAGAAGCTAGAAGCATCCCAAATGTCCCATGACAGAAGAATGGATACAGAAAATGTGGTTCATTTACACAATGAAATACTACTCAGGTATTAAGAGTGAGAACATCCTGAGTTTTGTAGGCAAATGGATGGAACGAGAAAATATCACTCTGAGGTAACTCAGACACCAGAGCTCGTGCATGGTATGTTCTTACTAATAAGTGTATATTAGCCAAAAATGTTTAGAATACCCAAGGTAAGTCCTCGGAACTGAAAAAGGTCAACAAGCTGTAGGGCTCAGCTGAGGGTGCCTCAGTCCCACTTGAGAGGGAGAAGAAAGCAACCTCAAGGATGGAGGGAGGGAGGCATAGGGGAGTTCAAGACTTGTTTTGACACAGACAAACACATACACACACACACACACACACACAAACACAACCTTCTCAATCTATACAATGCTGCTTGTGTTGGTTTTCAGGGATAAATGTGTGGTGTTGGATAACAAATTGGTGTGCTAGTCCTTGTGGAAAACTATTTCTCCTACTCTGAGTACTCTTTAGGGCTCTATCATTCTTTGTGTAGAGGTTGAGACCTCTCAAATGTTCCCTCATCTGCTTTCGAATATGCAGTATTGTTTTTGTTGTTGTTGTTGTTTTTTTTTTTTTGTGCTCATGTTCAGGAAACCATATTAGTAAGACTTTACTGGTGTAGCTTGTGATATAATCTTGCAGCAAACCACGTTATTGCCAGGATCTTAATACTCTTTCTGCTGCTTCTTCATACAACGTCCTCCGAGAATTAGTTGTCAAAGTTCCTTGGTTCGTATATCCTTTATGACTGGGCTTCACAACTCTGTATTTGTTTGGTTGAAATTTTGTGTGACAGTCTCTGTCTGTGGCAAAGAGAAGTTTCAATAATGCAGTATGAGCCTATGCTTACCCATGTGTATAATATTTAGACTGAAGTTGGGGATCATGCTGATTTAGTATCATGGGGATGGAAAGTTGTCGTACAACAGTCATGTCTTACTAGTTATAGGTAGTTGTTTACATTTTGATGCCGGTATGATGAATTCTCTCATGTTGAGAGGGTTAAGTCTAATTAGAGAATTGTTGGTTACTGCAAGTGTATGAGTTTCACTATGTCATTATTATTGTTATTATTATTATTATTATTATTATTATTATTAAAAATTGTTGAGGTTACTATCATATTATAGACTCAACCTCAAATCTATACCCTATTCCCTTCACTGGTATCAAGTATCTACTGTGACACAAAAGTGAAACACAGTCAGGTATGACTCAGGATACCTGGATTCTCTTTATGCAGCAATAACATGGAAGGTTGTAATACTACAGTGGGTAAGTCATAACAACAGCATTTCCCTTATAGGCTTCTACTATAAGTGTCAGCAGCTAAATCCTTGAAGTTTGGCACAAAGTGCTCTGAGCATCTTTCTTTATCCACCTACCTTTGGTATTCAGGCTGACACTTTTTGTCAATGGCAACAATTCTTACCTCCTGAGAATCACATAGGAAAACAAGGTGTCCCTCTAGCCACTTTCTAGAATAGCAGATGAGAGGAGTTGTCTAATTTATAATAAGTTCCTATGAAAAGACAGCTCAGTCATTAGTCCCCAAACACTGGCCTCAGCTTTAATACAAATAAATGTTAAGACCTAATGCTTACAATAAAACTTAGCTGTACTAGTGAGTTGTATAGAATTAATAAATAAAAAGACTATGTAAACAATGTGAAATATTTAATAGCATTGGCTGGGATTATAGGTGGCTTTCTCACCTATCTGCAGTCTGGCTTTACATGTATCATCACCAGTAAATAACCGTAATTTCTGGGAATCCAACCTCCATCTTCACACTTACATGTAAGTACTTTATCTTCTGAGCTATCTCCCTGTCCCCCATTATTATCTTATTTTTGAGGCAAGAGTTACTGTCCTGTAGATTATTATGTAATCCAAGCTGGCCTTGTACTCATATACTCACGTGTTTCTGCCTAGTTTGCAGCATTCCTCAGTAGATAGCCCACAGCTGTGGCATCTCGTACATCTTGGGTTCTCCAAGGCAACTCTTATAATCACAACATTTAATTGAGGCAAGGTTACATGTTCAGAGGTTCAGTCCACTATCATCAACGCAACAACATGGCAGCATCCAGGTAGACATGGTTCAGGAGGAACTGAGAGTTCCACATCTTCAGCTGAAGGCTGCTAACAGAATACTGGCTTCCAGGTAGCTAGGATGAGGGTATTATAGCCCACATCCACAATGTCATGTCTACTCCAACAAGTCTACACCTTCTAATAATGTCACTCCCTAGGCCGAGCATATACTACCCATACTAGCCATCACATACACACAGGTATATAGTCATTAAATTTTGATAATTTACTAGAACTATATTAGTGTGAATTTAAAACTCAACCCCATGATAACATTTAGAGTATCCATTAAAAGTAATTTAGGTTTAAAATGAAAATGCATAGTCAAGAAATTTATATAGTATTTAAATGTAGTAAATCCAAACAAATGCATTAGAAGAGGAAGAGAAAGGAGTAAATGAAGGCAGCACAATCAAGTTTTCTAGTAAAGTGTTTGAGTTACAAACACAAATATCTGCTATTAAGTTCAATAATCCAGGTACACAAAAATGATAAAAAGCCAAATCTAGTGGCAACTGACTTTTAAGTCAAATGGGGAAGGGGATAAGAAACAGGCTTGCTACTGGGGATCACTGGCCCGACAGCCTAGTCTATCGGGCAACTTCTAGGCAAATAAAACACACACTTTCTCAAAAAAAAAATGTGGACAGCTCCTATGGAATAGTATCCAAGTTACAAGCACATTACACACCTATGCACGTGCTCATAAACATATCTGTAATTATAAGTATTGGCCAAAACTCATTGTATTTTCATGGGAGGGGAAGCAAAATATTTATTTATTTAGGGTTTAAGTGGCATGATTTCTTTGAAATGTTCTCAGATGTGTATGACACATATTATGGTTATAGAAGAAATGTGAAAATATTGACTTATTATAATATTTGCATCATTTTATTGTGCTTAAATTATTTTTTAAAATAAAATAAGTTACTGGTACTTTTTCATAATGTTGGAGAGTGGCTAATACAAATCATGCAACAAGGACTATGTAGTAACTAATAGTTTCTACATATGGAAAAATACAATGTATTTTATACATTCCAGGTAAGCAATCATTCTATTCTTTTACTCTATCAGCAATCTATATCATATAATTTAAATATCTGATAATAAAACTCACGACAAATTTTAAAAATCTCAGTATTAGTAAATATCTCCTTTAACAGTGCAGTTTGGAGCAACTTTATTTATTAATATTTGATGTATTAAAAATCACATGATCAGGGTTACATAAATGGGAGTTATATTTGAGTTTAAGATTCTTAATAGATAAGAGACCGTCACCATCCTTATGGTGAATCTTGGCACTGAGTAGATATGGTGTCTGGAGAAGTATTTGTATTTTAGAACAACCATATAGAAGGAGAAAGAGAGAGAGAGAGAGAGAGAGAGAGAGAGAGAGAGAGAGAGAGAGAGAGAGAGAGAGAGAGAGAGAGGCAGAGAGACAGAGAGAGACAGAGAGAGACAGAGAGGGGGAGGAGGGGGAGAGAGGGAGAGGGATGGAGAGAGGGAGAGAGGGAGAGAGGGAAGGGGAGAGGGAGAGAGAGGGAGAGGCAGAGGAGGAGAGGGAGAGGGAGAAAGGGAGAGGGAGAAGGAGAGAGGGAGAGGGAGAGAGGGAGAGGGAGAGAGGGAGAGGGAGAAAGGTTGGTACAACATGTGGATTTTGAAAGTTTAAAGTCCACCCAGAGTAATAAACTTGCTCCAGCAAGAGCACCTTTCCTAACCAAACCCAAACAGATCACCAACCTGTGACTGAATATTCAAAGGTCACTTTAGTGGAACATCTTATTGAATTGCAAGAATAGGTAATCTATGATATCAAGAATTTGCATTGGTATGAAAACTATAATAAAAAATGTGAAATAATGAAGTACATATTTGGTACAAATGTCTGCAAAGAATATACTGTAGGAGATGACAAATTATTCCTGTTAGTAGTCAGTTTCTTTTTCATTGTATGCACCTATAGAATTAAAGCCTTTGTTATTTTTACACTAAATATGTGTGCAAACAGATTTAACTCTTCATTCCTGTCACCTATCCACTTCAATATAGTAAATCATTTGTTCACTTTCTCTGTCTTCTCCAAATCCTAATCACCTAGTGATTTCTTTCGTCTCTTTCCCCACTCCCCTGGACAGCATGCTCCTTTCTTATATTGAGCACTCTTCAAAGCTCATTGAATCCAATCCAGCCTTGCTGTCCAGGCTACTCTCTCTTTTGGAAAATTCTAGAAGGCAGGGAATTCTCAGTTAGTGGTGTCGTCTGGTTTGGATGCATCTAACCCATGTCTTTAAAGTGGCCGATATTTAATCAGTACTTTAGCAATCTTTTCAATAATGGGTCTCTTACTCAACTCCTTAACCTAATATGCAAAGATATTCAAGAACTAAATCACTTATCTTCTTTCTGGGATAATAACTCAGCCTTCCTTCTGTGATAATACTAATAGCATAACTTTTCTATAGCTCTTTCCTAGGGTTTCTGCTGCTAACGCAGCTTTCTGAAATAGGTTCTATCTCTCTTGTCCATGATTGCCAGTCTTTCCTTGGATCATTTCTATACAGCTTTCTAGTGCCATCCAATCATCAGGTGCAGCGAATTTTTCTTCTTCTGCCACTAGATTTTATACAAGCTATTTTTCGTCGGCACTACTGCAAGGCCTTTTCTGATCATCTATCAGATGCTGAGATCATCTAAAGATAAAAGTCTCTTCAAATCATCAGTGGTGAGCATTATATTCCATTTTATGCACTTACCTCTAGCAAGGTGTTTAGTGTGCAATGGGCATTCCTCTCTTATGCAGTGAACACAGTCTGTAACTATAGTGCCTCTTAAAAATTAGCTAATGAAACTAATAATTTGGAATTTTGCTTTTGAATTAGGTATGTTCGTTTGAATAGAGGTGTTAATAAAAGGAATATTGTGATAAAAAATAAACATTTCTCAGTTTAGAAAAGTGTTTGCCATAGGAAGAATAATGGCATTTCAATGCTCCTTAATTTTAAAATGCACCATAGCTGCAGTTTTATTTAGGGACTTTTTCCTATAGGAAAGCTATTACATTGAAATACTGAGACTTCAGGAAAGGGGATAACATGTGAAATATAAATAGAAAAATATACAATTCAGAAATAGAAATACTGAGATTTCACTGATTTCTTATATGATGGGTCAGAAGCTAAGATATCAAAAACAGATGAACATCACAGTTCATAACTTGCTCCAATCATGACAACTTTGGGTTGGGAGATCAGTTACTAACAGATATTAGTATTCTAATTTAATAAATCTTATTTATAACACAAAACAGGATTTGATCTCTTAGCACAATGACAGTAAACACTAGTTTCTTAAAAAGTTTCTCAAAATAGAATACACACACACACACATATATATTTATATACACACATATGCATTCCAAGTTTTTATTATTAAAAATTACCAGTTTGTGGTAAGGTAATGTCAAAGAGCCAACTGTAAGCATATTGTTCACTTTGACCCCTCTTTTAATAACTTTTATGAGTTTCATAGGGTACAAAAGAATATTTGTAAGTGAATGGCATCTTGTGCCTTCCTAGGAACACAGGCACTTTCCTACACAATATTCTACCTCAAGTTGTAAATATGAAATAATGATAGTTATGTGACAAATATTATTAAACTGGTTGATAAAGCCAGGCATATTTCGTATTCTGAGCTTTAATTTGTTCCTATGCAATGTATAAAGATTAATAATGTTCAATTTGGACAGTAATGAAGATAAATGAGTTAGTATTTAATATAATGGAAACAGTATTAGCACTTAACCTTTTCAAATTCTTGCTCTCTTCTCTCCTCACCCCTCTCTTTGTGTGTTGTTTGTTGTGTGGTATGTTTGTGTGTGTGTGTGTGTGTGTGTGTGTGTGTGTGAGTAGCTCATTGTAAGATGATTTTTATTGCATATTCAGGACTCTATAATATGAATGCATCACTGAAAAAAGTTATCAATTTGACAATGTGACCAAAAATATCTCTATTATCCCACATATATATCATTACCTGAATATTTAAGGAAATTTAATTTCTGTTATATCATTCATATTCTGTGATTTTTCTTCTAAGTTATGCAAGGAAGATGATATTATCTGGCCAAAAGTGTCAAATAACTTAAAAAATGCAAAGGCATGTTAAGACAAGGGGAACTAATTTTGTAGAATCTCCAAATTTGTGTTTTTTTATTTCCTTCTCACACTGTTATCTTTTCCCCCTTCGAGGAAATGCAAAGACTGCATGTTTGTTCTCCCTCAGTCATTTGCAGACAGCTCCCCCTATACCTCATCTTTCCCAATGCTATCATTGAGGAACTCTTTTACTACTTGAGAAAGTTTTAATATTCATCAGGTTAAAGAACCCATGGTCAGCTTTAGAATTGTAGTCTCTGCTGAGCTTTCAAGGTGTCAAGACCCTAAAATAATATGAACAGCCAGAGTACTAAATCTTTCATTATTTCCAGTTTCCCCTTGAGCATACTGACTTTGCAATAAAGAAGCTGTCATTTACACTCTTCTTTATTGCAAGGTGGGTAATAGCTACGGGGTGAAAAATAAGGAACAGTGTCAAGTTACTCTAACTGCCATTGTGATTCATGTGTAATCATTGCACATTTGCATCTCCTCTTTCCACATACAGGTACTTCATAGATTGGAAGAGTGATGGGGACAGCTACTTCACAATAGATGGAACGGAAGGAACCATCGCCACTAATGAATTACTAGACAGAGAGAACACAGCACAGTATAATTTCTCAATAATTGCAAGTAAAGTTAGTAAGTATGGCATGGGCAAAATCAATGTTATACTGAAATTCTGTGGATTTAACACTCTTAAATGAGTCCCTACTGGGGTGTTTTTTATTTTTGGAATGACAGCTGAGTAGTCTCCCGGGGAAACGCAGAAACCTGTTCCTTTTCCTAATAGCATAAGTCCAGAGAGATTATGACAGCTGCCAGGGAGCCCTGTTTGCAAGACTGCACGAAAACCTGGAAGCGATTTTCACTGTGTGACCTCACACTACTCTACTCAATACTCAAATTTCCAGAAGTGTCAATTTCTCTTTCACAAATATTCTTGTATCTATATCATTGAGAATAATGTGAGTTAGGGGAAAAAGAGAAATAAGTAGATGAAATCATTTATTATAAAGTATCTTTTGAATTTTGTGGAATCATTTTAAAAACTATCCTTTTCTTTTCCCCCCACTATTTCATGAGAACATGTGTAATTGAAGAAGAAAAATTCAAGAGGAAAATTTTAAGCGTTCTTTTTGGGTGCATTGCTTAAAATATATATTGTTTGAAATTCCTCGTGCTTGTGGTGTAGAAGATAATTGTCTAGTCTTATAGTGAAAACAGAACTTATATGTTTGATAAGACACTAAGATGTTGCACATATATTGCAATTTCAATGCAAAATAGTTATTGGCACGAGTGTATTCATGAGAGGCACTTGGTAGCTATCCTTCTGCTATGGTCCTTTCAGAATTTTTTTTTTGGTTCTTTTTTTCGGAGCTGGGGACCGAACCCAGGTCCTTTCAGAATTTAAAGAAGTGCATTTCAAATATTTTTTTCTTCCTTTATTACTTCAAATACCTGACACAGACTTATAACACTTTACATCATGTTAAAGAAAGAAAGAACTACAAACATTTATTCTATTCAGGAATTTTATTCAGTGTCAACTCAGAGTAGAGGTAACTGTGGAAGACTTGTGCTAAATATTTTAAATGTGTGAACATATGTGCATAGTTGTGTTCATGTTTATGTGTGCAAATGTGCTGCAGAATATATTGACATCTGTTCCAATCCCTCAGGAAACCAGAGGTTGGTCTTAGATGTCACAACTTGGGGGACGTCCACTGGGCTGTTTAACTGAACAGAGCGCATAAAAAGCTGAGTCATACTAATTAGACTTTGTTAACTTGAGATCAATCTCCAGAAACAACTGATTCCATATCCTCCTTAGTACATGGGTGCCTAAGATCAAATGCAAAAATACAGTTTATCCAAAAAGTTCAATTAACTTAAATTCTTCTATAGCTCTCAGTTTTGTTCCCCTTTAATAATTTCTTGGAAAATATGTCAAAATAATTCTTCATATTGCAAATACTACCACCTACTCATTTTATTATTGTGAGTCTCCTTTAATTATTGAATGTAAATTGTGATATTTAATATTGATTGACATATAGCATTCATTATCTAACAGGTAAATATTAATTGATGTCTTTAAAGGATTATGTGAAGTATGTTAGATTCTTGAAATATTTTTGTATGTGATGGATTATCTAAATTATCTAATCTGATGATTCTGGAAGAAACACTTTGAAAGAACAGCAGCATCCCATGGAGTTGAATGTTATATTAAAGGGAGAATTCCAGCTGAGCTTGAACACGCTTTGATCTCAGCTCCCTGACTGTTGATACAATATGACCCACTGCCTTAATCCTCTGCCATCATGATGTCTATGCTAAGATTGTATTCTAGAATTGTGAGCCATAACAGCCTTCTTTCTTCGCATTGCTTTTGTTAGGATATTTTATTAAGGCTTGAAAAATTTTTTTTAAAAAAAATGGGAAAGTGATATCTAGATGTGGAACCGTTGCTGAAATACACCTGAACATTTGATTGTTAAGTCTTTGGACCACATTTTCAGGGAGACTGATGAAGGATTTGGACTAAGGACAAAAGGGCTTTAATGCTACAAGTTGAGTTTAATGGGCAAATATGGTGGAATCTGAAGACAAATGCATAAGAAACACAAACAGTGATTCAGAGGTTTCAGAATAGAAAAAGGGATAAATCAGGAAGTAGGCTAGTGTATATTTATGTGATATTATGGCACAGAATTTGGATGTATTCTGCCTGGTCCTCAGAACTTGTGAAGTAAAGACTGACTATTGAAGGCCTTATGTAGTGAATGTGCAAATTTATGTGAAAGGAGAAAGTACGTGCCTCAGACCACATTCTGTGCTCAAACAACAACTGCTTGGGTAATTTTCCTGATCAACCCATTAGGTCATAGAGAAGCCATTCTAGCTTTGGTCAATTAGGCTACTTATCAGCTTGTATGAGAGTTATAGGTTTTGTCTATGAATTATCCAATGGATGGAGTCCATTCATTCTCAAACAAGTAACATTACTGAAATACCTCAACGAATGCTCTATGTGGGACATTCTTACGTGTAAGCATAAAGTTATGCTTTAATATTTGATACACAATACACCTTAATATTTCTAGAGATATTTTATGGTGTGTTAATGACTGTTTTTACTTTTCATACAATAAGCTCATCTATTCCCCAAATTAAATTTCAAGTTTTAAATCTGTGATTCAGATTCAATGTGAAATAAATTTATAGTTTATAAGTTGTGGAGAGGACCATGTTCTAAAACATATTTTTTTTTGTTGCAGAATTTGAGAAAAGTAAGAATATTGTCTAGTTGAGGACATTTCAAATTAGGAGTAGATATAAATTATCTGAAGTAAAGAATTAGTGTACTAAACCTTGAATATTTGATGAACTTTAGGTAGTTTAGATTTAGTTGTACAATAGAGAAGTGTGAAAAGTTTATCACTGGTGACAGATGCTGAATTAATTATAAAGTATTAAACGATACATTTTCTGACATAATTTTCTGAAATTTATATTTCTGAGTGTATAAATTTAATTTATAATATTCTCATACAATATAAGAAAAATCATACTATATTAGAATAATAAGCAACAGAAGAATGAACTGCTTACTGAAAATATTCTAATAACCATATAAATCATGATTCTCTTTAATCCTTGTATGGTTTTGCCCATGATGTTGAAGTCAGGAAATAGATACTCTGAAATAGTGTGTTCCTAGGAGCCTAGTATCACACAGCTAGTGACAATTAAGCTAGACTAGGACTTCAGAATTTTCAAGGAAAAGCACTTCCAGTGAACTAGAAATTAACATTTTAAAGATGTTTTATAGAAAAGGTGTGATATTTTTCTGTATATGGAGTAACATTTTTATTATGTTTTTTCATACTAGCACTAGTAATTCTCAATATTATAACTATGGTTGTGTCATACTCAGAAACTTTTTCTATGTATTTACTTAAGAGAATTGTGTGTCCCACCTCTCTGTGAAGGTCAGAAGACAGCTTTGGGGGGTTAATTCATTCATTCTACCATGTCAGTGTCAATAGGAATAAATGGGGGCATTAGCCTTGGAAGCAAGGAACTTTAAACACTAAGTCACCTTACAGGAAAGCTTTAGGAATATCAATATAAAATATAAAAAATGTAGTGAAGTCAATACAAATCAATATGTCTAGATAAACATTTCAGACATATACATGTTAAGTAAGTGGCCAGAACTATAATAAAGGACAATTAAATTTAAGCACAATGCCAGCTTCTCCCTTGCACTTATGATGAGTACAAATTTGTAAAAACAAAAACAAGTAGAATAAACCATCACAATGATCCATATTGATTCAAATTTTAGGGGGGAATGAATTTTGAATGCTATTATTAATTCAAAGGATAAATTACTATGGTTTTGTTTTATATTTTTGCATTCATATATCCATACAACTCTTTTTCCCTTATAGTCCATGGACATTTGACTTTGACTGTAGACCTAGGTAGCTTATCTATCATTTTCTATTTTTTTTATCAAGTAGTATATAGAAACACTTTTGTATTCTCAAAGAAAGACATGTTTAATTTATAATAGAAATATATTTTTTTTCTTTTCTTTTTTTTCGGAGCTGGGACCGAACCCAGGGCCTTGCGCTTGCTAGGCAAGCTCTCTACCACTGAGCCAAACCCCCAACCCTGAAGTATCAATTTTTAAGTAGTTGTTGAAAAAATAATACTTTGAGGGAAGAATAACTTATGAAGTTTTTACACTATTGCACCAAGAACTGGTATGAACTATATCTATGGAAATAATAAATTTTTAGTGCCAAAAGAAACTCCACATTATTTTGGAAACTGTATCTTCTTAAGAATATTATAATACAAACCTATGACTGATTGTAAATTTATGTTTAAATGCTTCATATTTTATTTTAACATTTAGGTATTTATGAGGAGAATACAGTAATGCCGTAGTATAAAAATGTGGTAGATCAATTTATTTACTCCATCAATTTTCACAGAAAACATCAATTCCAGGCTTTTCTTAATCACTATCTTGACTTATTTTGCAGTTAAAACTGCACATAAAAACTTTCATCTAAAAACTGTTTTGGAGTAATTTTGGTGGTACACAATTTTTCTAAGGGTTTAAAGCAGGAAATTTTTTACATGAGGATATTATTCTATTGACATCATCTATCATTCTTAATATGTTTGTACTGTGAAATTCTGAGTTAAGTATGAAATTCTAGACACTAAACACTAGCTTTACAGAGTATAAGTGTTTTGAAATATAATATATATGGAAATACTTTCAAATAAAGTATATTACATAGAAAATTTTACACTTTGATTTCTTTTTTAAATTTACTGTTTATCAATATTTATTATTTTGTCAAGAATATAAGGTAACAAGAATGATTACTTATGAGTCCAATCCTCAGTATTTTTAACTGGTTATCACAATTTATTTGGAAATAAGTATAATTTAATTTTTTTTAACTCAGATCACTCTTAGGAAGGAAACCATGCTGAAATTGCTAACATAAGGTGATCTTCCCAGATTGTATGTCATCTACATGCAAGAGGTACATGGATGAAAGTTCAAGAGTACATGTATGAGCAGCATGCATATCAAACCCATTGAGATCACAACTGCCACTCAACATCACTGTTCTATTGCTATGATCCATGAGTCTACTGAATGTCCAACCTTTCTATAGATGTCAAATGTGGTGGTTTGAATATGCTTAGCCCAGAGACTGAGTAGCCTTTTTAGGGGTTGTGGCCCCATTGAAATAGATATGGCCTTGTTGGAGGAAGTGTGGTATTGTGGGTGTTTGCTTTGAGACCCTTTCCTTAGCTGCATGGAAAGCAGTCTCCTGCTAATTTTGAATGAAGATGAAGATTAAGATGTAGGACACTTCTTACATCTCCTTCTCCAGTACCATGCACTCCTGCCTGCAGCCATGTTTCCTTTTTTTTATTGAATATTTTTTACATACATTTCAAATGTTATTCCTTTTCATGATTTCAACTCTGGAGTCCCCCAATCTTTTCCCCCTACCCATGCCTCTATGAAAGTGTTCCCCCACCTACTCACACATTCCTTCCCATCTTCCCGCCCTGGGTTTCACCTATATGGAGGCATTGAGATTTCACAGGGCCAAGGGTCACTCCTTTTATTAATGCCCAATAAGTTCATACTCTGCTACATATTTGGCTGAAGCCATGGGTCCCTCCATGTGTACTTGTTGATTGGTGGTTTAGTCTCTGGAGAGTCTGACTGATTGCTAACCCTTCATCTCCTCCAGTCCTTTTTCTAACTCCTCCATTAGGGACCCCATAGTCAGTTCAATGGTTGGGTGTGAACACCCACCTCTGTATTTGTCAGATTCTGACAAAGTCTCTCAGGAGACAGTTATATCAGGTTCCTGTCAGCATGTACTTCTTGGCATCCACAATATTGTCTGGGTTTGGTGACAGTATATGGGATGGATCTTGATAATAATAGACTGAATCTCTGAAAATGAAAGACTTCCCCAATCACCTGTTTGTCTTTATAAGAGTTTTCCCTTGGTCATGGTGTTTCTTCAGAGGAATGGAAACCCAAACTAAGGTAGAAGTTGGTACCAGTCACTGGGGTATTGATGTGGAAGTGATGACCATGTTTTCATTTGGTAGAGTGTGGATCTGAGACATTGAATTTGGGAAGCAGAGGAAGGCTTTATATGGGCCTTAATTGACCATCCAAGTAGGTATATGGAGGACAGTAATACTGATGGTAGTTTAAATTGTG
This sequence comes from Rattus norvegicus, assembly GCF_021556685.1. NCBI lineage: Eukaryota > Metazoa > Chordata > Mammalia > Rodentia > Muridae > Rattus > Rattus norvegicus. Next base: position 73,472,576 of record NC_141535.1, read on the forward strand.
GAGGATGATGGTTAAATAGGTTTCAGATGAGAATTTTAGTACATGTCCTAGAGACAGTTCTTGCGGTGTTTTGGTGAAGAATGTGGTTGTTTTTTTTGCCTTTGTCTGAAAAGTCTGCATGAAGATAAGCTGCAGATAATCCAGATGAATTGCATTGACAAAGGAAGTCTCCAAAATGGTCCAGCAGGTCTTTGTCCTCTAGTTTACTTTCATTATATGCATTTTGACCAAGAATAAGCAAGCTTAGAAAGAAATCACACAAAATATAAGGTTCAAGTGTTAAAAGGACTCCACAAAGTGGAATGGAAATAAATGCTCTGTTTAAGAAGATAGTCAGATTAAGGGAGTGCTGACCTTGGGGCTAATTTCCACTCAACTAAGTTTATTGCTTATGGGTTTACAATTGAACAAGGAATAGCTATGTCTAAGTATTATTATAACCTGGTTATTATTTTCATTGAGATATAAGGAGATATAACTATATATCAGATTGACAATGGAATGGATTGTGATGGCTATTCTCTGTTGTCAAATTGACTCTATTTGGAATGAACTGCAATATATAACTTAAAAGATCTTGGGAAATGTAACCAAATGTCCAGACTTGGAGGTAAACAACATAATCCCAGAAGATAGAGCCATGTAGATTTGAAGTTCAAGGTCTGTCAAGAGAGCAACTTTTAGGACAGCCAAGCCTAGGCAATAAAGGATGTAATAAAAAAGGGGGCATATTTCTACTACAGTAATCAACAGAACTTGGCAGCCTTGGCCGTGTGGCTCTGACTTTAGAGAAGGATAGAAGGGACTATGGGGATAATTGATGCTGGTTAGCTGGAACTAAGAAATTTGTGGTGATTAAGATGAAACCAGCTTCACTGAGGTAAAGTCTTCTGGAAATTATTTTCTGAGAGCACAAAGCAACTGTGTTCCAGAAAGAGAGTCAGGGTTGTACCTTGTGCTGCAGCTGGACTTCATAAAGTTTAAGAATCACCAGGTGGTACTGGCTTTGAAGGCATAAAGGCATTCTCAAGAGCAGGTTAGGCCTGGCACTGGGAGAGTTCAGGGAAGGCCATTGTTGAAGGTGAGGCCTCAGTTTTATTTAATGAGCCTGATGTCATTCAAAGGAGATGAGGCTTAACATCATGAAGAGAGCCTATGAAAGGCTATTAGTGAAGGCTATTTGCAGCAGAAGACTTCCGTGAATTGGAGATGCTAGTACCATGGGATGATCACCATGAATAGAAGCAGCAGTGGAGTGAAGTCAGTTAGAGCTTAGATTGCTACAGAGGGTAGTGCTAGAAAAGCAATTCAAGCCCTTCAGAGAAGGTCAGAAGATCATATGTGAATTTCAGAGAAGAAGCTGTAAGGTTGACATTGCTTTGGATACATCAAGATGCTAGAGATACCAGAGTTGTGAAATGCATACTGAAGAAAGCTGCTAACAGGGTGTGTAATCACCTCCCACCCCCCCCAAAGAAAATGTGTGTTGTAGTCATCAAATCTAAAAGGATTTGACATTAGCCATGGAGGTGCAGAGTTGAAGATTGACCAGGTGGCTTTTAGTCTTGCTTTCTTCCAGTATTTCCTTACATTGTGATAATGATAATCTATTTCCAGTAATGGTGGATGTATTTTATCAGCTTTTAAAATTTTGATTTGTAGGGGAATATGATTGAATAAGCCTCAGAAGACAATTTGTACACTTGACTTTTAATGTTAAGGATACTATTATACTATGGGAACATTTGAAAATGGACTCAATATATTTTGTATTATGCTATGGCTATGTATGGCTCCCATAGACTCATGTGCTTGAATAAGACAATGGGTGCTAGGAGTATAATGTAGTGGTTTGAATATGCTTGGCCCAGGCTCTGATTGGCAGAATAAGGAGTTTTAGCTTTGTTGGAGTGTGTGGCCTTGTTTGAGGAAGTGGATCATTCTGAGTATGGGCTTTGAGACCCTTCTCTAAGCTTCTGTAAGACAGTCTCCTGCTTCCTTTGGAAGAAGGTGTAGAACTTACAGCTCCTTCTCCAGCACCATGCCTGTCTGCACACTGCCAAATTTCCTATGACTGTATGGATTGAACCTCTGAAACTGTAAACCTGCCCCAATTAAATGTTTGCTTTTTTAAGAGTTGTATTGATCATGCTGTCACCTCAGAGCAATAGAAACCCTAAATAAGATATCACAAAAACAGAAAATTAAAGGTAATTTCTTATTCACACATTTTGACTTTTAGTCAATTTAAATTTTCACTTAATTTCTAATCTTTTCTCTAATTTTTAATATTTCTGTTTTCATCCTAATTGGATGAAAACAATAGAGACACCACACAAAATAAGAAAGAGAAATCAGTAGGAAGTACTTATGTTTTGAGGAGAAATCTTGATGTACTATTATACACTAAGTAAACAGAGATAATGAGAGTAGTCTGAATATTTTAAAAGGTAACTTTTAAATATTTTAATTATCTTTGAGGAATTATAGAGAGGATCAATATGAACCAAACATATTGTACAAATATTTAAGAAATAATTTTAAAAAGTTGAAGAATGGGGTTGGGGATTTAGCTCAGTGGTACAGCACTTGCCTAGGAAGCACAAGGCCCTGGGTTCGGTTCCCAGCTTCGAAAAAAAAACAAAAAAAACAAAAAAAAAGTTGAAGAATATTGTTGTGTTTGACATATGTAATGCTGAAATTATTCACAAATATCTAAATATTATCTATAATTCTAAAAATATATAGTTTTTCATAGATTATAGATATAAATAAAAATAATTAAAATAATATAAAATAATTGTATAGTATAATTGTATATATCCAATATTTAAAAGTTGAATGCAAATAATTAAAAAGTAATTTTGAAATGTTTGAAACCAATTTACATGAATTTGAATAAAGATATTTTCCCAATTAGTTTTTACTGTCAACATTGCGAAATCCTTAATCATTTGGAAAGAGAAAACCTTAGCTGAGTAATTACTGAGACCACATTGGCATGTGTATAGAAATGTTGTATGTCAGTTTATGTAGGAGACCCTAGACAATTAAAGTCAGTATCATTATCCCTTGGCAATTGGGCCTGGACTATGTAAGAAAGAGAATTCAGCAAAGCAGGCAAGCAAGTCAGTAAGTAGCATTCTTCCATGGTCTCTTCTACTGTTCCTCCTTCAGGTTCCTGTCCTGACTTCTCTCAATGACTGACTGCTGCCAGGACAGCTGACAAAACCTTCTCTCCCTTCAAGTTGCTAGGGGCCGGCATGTTTATCACAGCAACTAAAACAAAGTAGACCACCTAAATAATTTTTTGGTTAACATGTCTTATCACAGCAATACAAATTTAACTAGAATGTGAATAATTGAGTATAATAAAAAAGTAACCAAACCCTCAAAATTCTATTGGTAAAATGTCATAAATCATTATTAATAGCTTCCAGTTCTACATTATATTCTCTTTTTTAGAATTAAAAATACTTAGAAGCAAAAATCCTCATTTGTAAATGAAATTAATCATTCTCTCTAGCCCATAGAAAAGACACACAATCTAGATATTTTGATTACAAGCCATAAGCCTAGATTGGGTAGGTTTGGATCTACTATAACTTATTTCCCAATCATAAACCACCTTGTTACTTGTTGTTTTTCCTGACCATGCGCTCTTGATCCCTCTCTTCTCATGATGTCTCCCTCTGACTCTTTGTCCTTGTTTCTCCCCCTTAACCTTCTCCCCCTGCAACTTCCTCACTCTGTCCTTAAGGTTCACCTTTCTTCCTCTATTGCCCAATCACAAACCCTAGTCTTTTATTGACTATAATATCATTTGGTGTACAAGAGGATCTACTCCTCCCTGGGAAAGCAGATTTGAGAATTAGTAATTTTAATTAGCATAAAAACTGCATCAGACCAACCCACTGTAAAAATAACCAATTGCTAAAATGCAGTAAATCCTTATGATTCTATACTACTTTCTCCTTATTATCATCTCAAAAATAGAACCAAAACTCTTCATTGCATACATTTATTGAGGAATCCATGAAAATAATTTCATAAACCTGGAAAATAATGGCGAATTCCAGAATCTGGTAGTAGAATTGGCAACAAGAGATAGAGATAGAGATAGAGATAGAGATAGAGAGAGAGAGAGGGGGGGGGAGGAAGGTGGAGATGAGAGAGAGAGAGAGAGAGAGAGAGAGAGAGAGAGAGAGAGAGAGAGAGAGAGATGCATCAGAGGTAACAGTATTACAGATAGATGGCAAGAAGTGCACGATGACAGGAACCTGATATAGCTGTCTCCTGAGAGACTCTGTCAGAGCCTGAGAAATAGAGAGGTATGTGCTCACAAGCCAACCATTGGACTGAGTATGGGGACCTGAATCGAGGAGTTAGAGAAAGGACTCAAATAGCTGAAGAGGTCTGCAAACCCATAAGAAGAACAACATATCAAACAATTAGACCCCCCAGATCTCCCAGGGACTAAACACCACCCAAAGAGTACACTTGGTGTGACCAATGACTCCAGCCCCGTATGTAGCAGAGGATGCTATTGATGTAAGAGGCCCTTGGCCCTGTGAAGGCTCCATGCACCAGTGAAGGGGAAGGCCAGGGTAGAAAGGTGGGAGGCAGTGGGTAGGGGAGCACCCTCATAGAAGAAGGGATGGATAGGGGATTTATGAACGGGGAAACTGGGAAAGGGGATAACATTTGAAATGTAAATAATGAAAATATCCAATAAAATGAAAAAAGAAAATATAGTTATTAATGTAGAAGTTGACCATCATAACAAGGTTTCTAACTAAGCTGTATTTTCATCTCTGAATTTCTTCCACAAACTTCCATCTTTATTTTAGCTCTTTTAAATAGATAGCAATGGATTCTTTATATGTTCTTTTGCTGTTGTTGTTGTTGTTGTTGTTTTGTTTTGTTTTTGTTTTTTTCCACCATCTTTATTAACTTGGGTATTTCTTACTTAAATTTCAATTGTTATTCCCTTTCCCAGTTTCCAGGAAAACATCCCCCTAAACCCTCCATCTCCACTTCTATATAGGTGTTCCCCTCCCCTTACTACCCCCATTACCACCGTTCCCCCAACAATCACATTCACTGGGGGTTCAGTCTTGACAGGACCAAGGGCTTCCCCTTCCACTGGTGTTCTTACTAGGCTATTCATTGCTACATTTGCAGTTGGAGCCCAGAGTCAGTCCATGTACAGTCTTTGGGTAGTGGCTTAGTCCCTGGAAGCTCTGGTTGGTTGGCATTGTTGTTCATATGGGGTCTCAATTCCCTTCAATCTCTTTCAGTCCTTTCTCTGATTCCTTCAACGGGGGTCCCGTTCTCAGTTCAGTGGTTTGCTGCTGGCATTCGATTATGTATTTGCTGTATTCAGTCTGTGTCTCCCAGGATAGATCTACATCCAGTTCCTGCCAGCCTGCACTTCTTTGCTTCATCCATCTTGTCTAATTGGGTGGCTGTATATGTATGGGCCACATGTGGGGCAGGCTCTGAATGGGTGTTCCTTCTGTGTCTGTTTTAATCTTTGCCTCTCTATTCCCTGCCAAGGGTATTCTTGTTCCCCTTTTAAAGAAGGAGTGAAGCATTCAGATAATTTGGTGGCTGTATATGTAAGCGCCATATGTGGGGCAGGCTCTTAATGGGTGTTCCTTGAGCCTCTATACTAAACTTTGCTCCCTATTCCCTCCCAAAGGTATTCTTATTCTACTTTTAAAGAAGGATTGAAGCATTTGCATTTTGGTCATACTTCTTGAGTTTGATGCATTCTGTGCATGTAGGGTAATTCGAGCATCTGGGCTAATATCCACTTATCAATGAATACATATCATGTGTATTTTTCTGTGATTTGTGTTACACCACTCAGGATGAAATTTTCCAGTACCTTACCAAATTGCCTATGAATTTCATAAAGTCATTGTTCTTGATAGCTGAGTAGTATTCCATTGTGTAGATGTACCACATTTTCTGTATCCACTCCTCTGTTGAATGGCATCTGCTTCTTTCCAGCTTCTGGCTATTATAAATAAAGCTGTTTTAAACATAGTAAAACATGTGTCTTTGTTATATGTTGGGGCATCTTTTGGGTATATGCCCAAGAGAGGTATAGCTGGGTCCTCAGGTAGTTCATGTCCACTTTTCTGAGGAACCTCCAGACTGATGTCCAGAATGGTTATACCCACCAGTCTGTAAACCCACCATCAATGGAGGCATGTTACTCTTTTTCCACATCCTAGCCAGCATCTGCTGTCACCTGAGTTTTTGATCTTAGCAATTCTGACTGGTGTGAGGGGGAATCTCAGGGTTGTTTTGATTTGCATTTCCCTTATGACTAAAGATGTTGAACATTTCTTTAGGTGTTTCTCAGCCATTCGGGACACCTTAGCTGTGAATTCTTTGTTTAGCTCTGAACCCCATTTTTTAATAGGGTTATTTGTCTCCCTGCAGTCTAACTTCTTGAGTTCTTTGTATATTTTGGATATAAGCCCTCTATCAGTTGTAGGATTGGTAAAGATCTTTTCCCAATCTGTTGGTTACTGTTCTGTTCTAAGAACAGTGTCCTTTGCCTTACAGAAGCTTTGCAGTTTTATGAGATCCCATTTGTCAATTCTTGATCTTAGAGCATAAGCCATTGGTGTTTTGTTCAGGAAATTTCCTCCAGTGCCCATGTTTTCGAGATTCTTCCCAACTTGTTCTTCTATTAATTTGAGTGTATCTGGTTTGATGTGGAGGTTCTTGATCCACTTGGACTTAAGCTTTGTACAGGGAGATAAGAATGGTTTGATCTGCCTTCTTCTACATGGTGACCTCCAGTTGAACCAATACCATTTGCTGAAAATGCTATCCTTTTTCCATTGGATGGTTTTGGCTCCTTTGTCAAAAATCAAGTGACCATACATGTGTGGGTTCATTTCTGGGTCTTTAATTCTATGCCACTTGTCTATATGCATGTCTCTCTACTAATAACATAAAGTTTTTTATCACTATTGCTCTGTAATATTGCTTGAATTAAGAGATAGTGATTCCCTGGGAAGTTTTTTTATTGTTGAGGACAGTTTTTGGTATCCCGGTTTTTGTTATTCCAGATGAATTTGCAAATTGTTCTGTATAACTCTATGAAGAATTGGGTTGGAATTTTGATGAGGATTGCATTGAATCTGTAGATCGCTTTTGGTAAAATGGCCAGTTTTACTATATTAATCCCACCAATCCGTGAGCATGGTGGATCTTTCCATCTTCTGAGATCTTCTTCAATTTCTTTCTTCAGAAGTTTGAAGTTCTTATCATACAGATCTTTCACTTGCTTGGTTAAAGTAACACCAAGGTATTTTATATTATTGCTTGCATTCCTTGTGGACAGGATAAATCTGGGGTTGAAAGTATTGTGTGAGATGCATTTGTTGTCTCTATTGTGCCACTGGAGTTCCTGTTTAGATATAGGAGGTGGACTCTTCAGTTTCCAAATCCCCAGTGTAGTGAATCTCAGCTAAGGTCAGCCCCATTGATTCTTGAGTGACTCAAGCTTCTTCAGGTCTGTGGAGTGTAGCATGGTATCTGTGTCTTATGGCTAATATGTACATGTAAGTGTGTACACGCCATGTATGTCCTTTTTGGACTGAGTTACCAAAATCAGGATAATATTCTCATGTTCCATCCATTTACCTGCAAAATTCATAGTGTCTTGGTTTTTAATAGGTAAATAGTATTCAATTGTGTAGTTATACCACATTTTCTTTATCTATTCTTCAGTGGAGAGACATCAATGTAGTTTCCTGTTTCTGGTGTATTACAAAAGAAGCTGCTATGAACATAGTTGAGTGAGCGTCCTTTGAGATGCTGGGCACTTTGAGGGTGTATACCCAGGAGTGGTATAGATAAGTTTTGAGGAAGAACTATTATTTCTTAAAAAATACCAAATTGATTTTCATGGTGGTTGTACACATATGCACTTCCACTAACAATGGAGGAATGTTCCTCTTCCTTCACATCCTGCTATATGTGCTATATCTTGAGGTTTTGATCATAGACAGTGTTTATGTTTTGATTTGCATTTCACTGATGACTAAGAACTTTGAACAGTTCTCTTTTTCTCCATCTTTACTAAATTGGGTATTTCTTATTTACATTTCAAATGTTATTCCCTTTCCCGCTTTCCAGGCCATTATCTCCCTAAACCCTCCAGCTCCCCTTCTATATGGGTGTTCCCCTCTCCATCCTCCCCCATTACTGCCCTCTCCCCAAGAATCCCATTCACTGGGGTTCCAACCTTGGCAGGCCCAAGGGCTTCTCCTTCCACTGGTACCCTTACTAGGCTATTCATTGCTACCTATGCAATTGGAGTCCAGGGTCAATCCATGTAATGTCTTTGTGTAGTGGCTTGGTCCCTGGAAGCTCTGGTTGGTTGGCATTGTTCATTTGGGGTCTGGGGTCCCATTCTCAGTTCATACCAGCCTTATTTATAATAATCAGAGGCTGGAAAGAATCCAGATGCCCTTCAACAGAGAAATGGATACAGAAAATATGAAGTCATAGTTTTTAATACACTGTGTAAATGTACCATATTTTCTGTATCTATTCCTCTGTTGAAGGTCATCTGGATTCTTTCCAACTTCTGGCTATTACAAAAAAGGCTGCTATGAACATAGTGAAGCATGTGTTCTTGTTATATATTTGAACATCTTTTGGCCAGGAGTGATATAGTTGTGTCCTCAGTACTATGAACAATTTTCTGAGGTACCACCATACTGATTTCCACAGTGGTTGTACCAGCTTGCAACTCCACTAACAATGGAGAAGTATTCCTCGTTCTCCATATCCTTGACAGCATCTGCTGTCACTTGAGTTTTTTTTTTTTATCTTAGCCATTCTGATTGGTGTGGGGTGGATCTCAGTGTTGTTTTGATTTGCATTTCCCTGATGACTAAGGATGTTGAACAATTTTTTTAGATGCTTCATAGCTGTTCAATATTCCTCACTTAAGAACTCTTTGTACCTCATTTTTAATAGGGTTATTTGGTTCTCAGAAGTCTAACTTCTTGAGTTCTTGTACATATTGGATATTAGCCCTCTTTTTGATATTGGATTGGTAAAGATCTTTTCCCAATCTCTCAGTTGCCATTTTGTCCTATTGACAGTGTCCTTTGCCTTACAGAAGCTTTGCGATTTTATGAGTTCCTATTTGTCAATTCTGGATCCTACAGCATAAGCCATTGTTTTTCTTTTCAGGAAATTTTCTCCTCTCCCCATGTGTTTTAGAATTTTCTCCATTTCTTTTCTATTAGTTTTCGTGTATCTGGTTTTATGTGAAAGTCCTTGATCCCCTTGGATTTGCACCTATTCAATATAGTACTGGAAGTCCTAGACAGAGCAATTAGACAACAAATGGAAGTCAAAGAGATACAAAGAGGAAAGGAAGAAGTCAAAATATCACTATTTGCAGATGATATTTCAGTGTCCACCATAGAACTCCTAAGTCTGATAAACAACTTCAGCAAAGTAGCAGGACTTAAAATTAACTCAAATAAATAAGAAGCCTTCCTCTACTTAAAGAATAATCAGGCTGAGAAAGAAATTATTGAAATGTCAACCTTCACAATAGCTCCAAATAATATAAAGTAACTTGGCTTGACTCTAACCAAGCAAGTGAAAGATCTGTATGACAAGAACTTTAAGTCTCTGAAGAAAGAAATCAACCAAGATATTAGAAGATGGAATAATCCCCCAGGCTCATGGATTGTCGGGATTAAGATTGTAAAAATGGCAATCTTGCTGAAAGCAGTCTATAGAATCAATTCAATCCCCATCACAATTCCCACACAATTGTTCATAGAGTTAGGAAGACCAATTTTCAAATTCATTTGGAATAACAAAAAACCCAGGATAGGGAAAACTATTCTCAACAATAAAATAACTTCTAGGGGAATCATCACCAACCCTAACATCCAGCTGTGTTATAGAGCAATAATGACAAAACTGGTATTGGTCCAGAGACAGGCAGGTAGATCAATGGAATAGACATGAACCCATACACCTATAGTGACTTGATCCTTAACAAAGGAGCTAAAACCACTCAGTGGGGGAAAAAGACAGAATTTTCAACAAATGGTGCTGGTTCAACTGGAGGTGAGCGTGTAGAAAAACGCAAATTGATTCATTCTCATCTCCTTGAATATTTCTTTAAAGGCTTCTTGTCCATCTATTTGAGATTCCTATGTTGAGAAATCTCTGTTTATTTCTGTACTGAATATTTTATGTGAGTTGAGTTGTCAGTCTCCAACTTCTTGAGTTTTTTTTTTTAAATATATATATTTGGTATATTAGCCTTTGGTTGGTGAAGACTCTTTTTCAATACCTGGGCTGCTGGATTTCTTATTGACAGTATCCTTTGTCATATAAAAGCTTTGCAGTTTCATAAAGTCCCTTTAATCAATTGTCAATCTTAGAGCTTGAGCCAAAGGGCTCTGTTCAGTAATTTTTCTCTTATAACAAAGCATTCAAGGGTATTTACTACTTTCTCTTCTATGGGATTTACTTTATCCTGTTTTATTGTTGAGGTCCTTGGTCTCATTGGATTTGAATTTTGTGTCTGGCTATACTTATGAATCCTTTTTTATTCTTCTACATATAGATATCCAGTTCATCTAGCACCATTTGCTAAAGATGATTTCATTTTTCCAGTATATGTTTTTAGCTTCTTTATTGAATATCCATGCTGTGTGAGTTTATTTCTGGGTCTTCAAATAGATTCCATTGATCAACATGTATGTTTCTGTACCCATTCCATGTAGTTTTTAATCACTATTGCTCTTTAGTACAGCTTGAGATCAGGGATGGTAATTCTTTCTGAAGTTCTCTTACTGTTCACAGTTGTTTTGGCTATCCTGGGTTTTTGCTTTTCCATGTAAAGTTGAATATTAATATATCAAAGTCTATAAAATTTTGTTGGAATTTTGATGAGAATGGCACTGAATCTATAGATTGCTCTTAGTAAGATGACCATTTTCATTCTGTCAATCCTACCTATCCATGAACATGGAAGATCTTTCCATCTTCTGAAATCTTATTCAACTTCATTTTTCAGGAACTTGAAACTCTTATCATCCAGATCTATCAGTTACTTGATTATAGTTACACCAGGATATTTTGTATTATTTTTGGCTATTGTAAAAGGTGCTGTTTCTCTAATATTTTCTCTGCCTATTTATCATTTTTATAAAGGAGGACTACAAATTCCTTTGGGTTAATTTTGTATCCAGGCACTTTGCTGAATATTTTAACAGCTGTATGAGTTTTATGGTAGAATTTTTGGGGTCACATGTATAATTTCATATTATACAAATAGAGTAACACTTTGCTGCTTTCTACCAATTTTTATCCACTTAATCTCCTTTAACTGTCTATTGCTCTGGGTAGAACTGCAATGTTATATTTAGTAGGCAGTCGGCAGCCTTATCTTGCCTATGATTTTAATGAAAATGCTTCATTTCCCTCCTTGTAGTCTGATGCTAACTATTGGCTTTCTGTATATTGTTTTGATTATGTTTAGGTATGTGTCCTGTATCCCTGATTTCCCCAAATACCTGTAACATTAGGAAATGTTGTTAGATTTTATCAAAGGCTTTTCAATATCTAATGAGACAAACAAACAATTTTTTTAAAAATTGCAGTTTGTTTATATGGTGGATTACATCGATGGATTTTCATACACTGAACCATCCCTGCATTGGTGGGATGAACCCTACTTGATCGTAATGTTTTATGTCTTGATGAGTTACTGGATTGGGTTTTTATAGATGGATTTTCATACACTGAACCATCCTTGTTTTAGTGGGATGAAGCATTCTTGATATTAATATTTAATGTCTTGATGTGTTCCTGGATTTAGTTTTCATGTATTTTATTGTCTATTTTTAAATTAATGTTCATAGGAGAAATCAGCCTTGTTTCTTTTTTTTTTTTTTTGAGCCTTTGTGTGGTTTTGTTATCATGATGACTGCAGCTTCATAAAACGAGTTTGACAGTGTTCCTTCAGTTTCTATTTTCAGAATATTATTATGTCTGGTTTGAAAGTCTGGTAGAATTCTGTACTAAAACTATTTGGCCTTGTGCTTTTTTGATAGGGGGACTTCTATTGACTGCTTCTAATTCTTTAGGGATTATTGGGCTGTTTAAATAGTTTGCTTGATCTTCATTTAACTTTGGCATTGGTACCTGCTAGAAAATTATCCATTTCAGTAGATTTCAGTAAGATATTCCAGCTTTGTGAAGTACATGATTTTTAGTAAGACCTAATGAGTCTTGAGCTTTCCTCAGTGTCAGTTGTTATGTCTCCCTTTTCCTTCTTTTTTTTTTCTTTTTTTTTTTTTTGGAGCTGAGGACCGAACCCAGGGCCTTGCGGTTGCTAGGCAAGCGCTCTACCACTGAGCCAAATCCCCAACCCCTAGTGTCTCCCTTTTCATTACTGATTTTGTTTATTTGGGTACTGTCTCTGTGGTGGTTAGTTTGAATAAGGTTTTGTTCATCTTTTTGATTTCTCTAAGAACAAGCTCTTGGTATTGTCGATTCTTCAGATTGTTTTCTTTGTCTTTTACTGATTGATTTCAGCCCTGATTTTGATTATTTCCTGCCTTCTTATCTTCTTTGCTGTGCTTGCTTCTCCTCCTCCTCTTCCTCTCCCTTGTTTTTCTTTTGAGTAGAGCTTTAGGTTCTACCTGTAAAGCACTAATATGAGAATTTTCAAATTTTCTTAGTTACTTAGTAGTATAACTTTTTGGGCTTTGGAGTTGGTACTCTTAACTTTCCTCTATTCCTATTTTTCTTAGGCTAGGTCTTTACATGGTATTCAAGATTTCTTGGATGGTTTGAGTCAGTATTGTTCAGATTTAGCATGTTGTTTGACTGATGTATCAATTTCTTTTTTCATATAATAAATATAGAAACAATATTTTATTCCAATTCAAAGGTAGAGCCAGTAAATTGGTACTAATGGCCCCTGAACAAAATCTAATGAGATAACCCATCTTCTCTGCACTGTATGTTTGACTATTATATCAATTTCTTCTATCCTATCTTCGATTCCTGAGATATTCTCTTCCATTTCCTGTTTTCTGTTGGTGATGCTAACATCTGTCGTTTCTGTTCTCTTTCCTAGGTTTTCCATCTGTAGGATTTCCTCACTTTGTATTTTCTTTATTGCTTCTATTCCCACTTTTGGGTCTTTTGTATTTTTTTATCTTTATTAACTTGAGTATTTCTTATTTACATTTCGATTATTATTTCTCTTCCCGGTTTCCAGGCCAACATCCCCCTAACCCCTTCCCCTCCCCTTCTATATGGGCTTCCCCATATAGCTGGGTCCTCAGGTAATTCAATGTCCAGTTTTCTGAGGAACCTCCAGACTGATTACCAGAATGGTTTTAGCAGTTTGCAGTCCCACCAGCAATGGAGGAGTGTTCCTCTTTCTCCACATCCTCCTCAGCAATTGCTGTAAGCTGAGTTTTTGATCTTAGCCATTCTCACTGGTGTGAGGTGAAATCTCAGGGTTGTTTTGATTTGCATTTCCCTTATGACTAAAGATGTTGAACATTTCTTTAGGTGTTTCTCAGCCATTCAGCATTCCTCAGCTGTGAATTCTTTGTATAGCTCTGAACCCCATTTTTTAATAGGATTATTTGTCTCCCAGCGGTCTAACTTCTTGAGGTCTTTGAAAATTTTGGATATAAGTCCTCTATCTGTTGTAGGACTGGTAAAGATCTTTTCCCAATCTGTTGGTTACCGTTTTCTCCTAACCACAATGTCCTTTGCCTTACAGAAGCTTTGCAGTTTTATGAGATCCCATTTGTCGGTTCTTGATCTTAGAGCATAGGCCATTGGTGTTTTGTTCAGGAAATTTTCTCCAGTACCCATGTGTTCAAGATGCTTCCCTACCTTTTCTTCTATTAGTTTGAGTGTGTCTGGTTTGATGTGGAGGTCCTTGATCCACTTGGACTTAAGCTTTGTACAGGGTGATAAGCATGGATCGATCTGCATTCTTCTACATGCTGACCTCCAGTTGAACCAGCACAGTTTGCTGAAAATGCTATCTTTTTTCCATTGGATGGTTTTGGCTCCTTTGTCAAAAATCAAGTGCCCATAGGTGTGTGGGTTCATTTCTGGGTCTTCAATTCTGTTCCACTGGTCTGTCTGTCTCTGTACCAATACCATACAGTTTTTATCACTATTGCTGTGTAATACTGCTTGAGTTCAGGGTTAGTGATTCCCAAGGAAGTCCTTTTATTGTTGAGGATAGTTTTAGCTATCCTGGGTTTTTGTTATTCCAGATGAATTTGCAAACTGTTCTGTCAAACTCTCTGAAGAATTGGATTGGTATTTTGATGGGGATTGCATTGAATCTGTAGATCACTTTTGGTAAAATGGCCATTTTTACTATGTTAATCCTGCCAGTCCATGAGCATGGGAGATCTTTCCATCTTCTGAGGTCTTCTTCAATTTCTTTCTTCAGGGGCTTGACGTTCTTATCATACAGATCTTTTACTTGCTTGGTTAAAGTCACAACGAGATATTTTATATTATTTGGGACTATTATGAAGGGTGACGTTTCCCTAATTTCTTTCTCAGCTTGTTTCTGTTTTGTGTAGAGGAAGGCTACTGATTTATCTGAGTTAATTTTATACCTAGCCACTTTGTTGAATGTGTTTATCTGCTTTAGTAGTTCTCTGGTGGATCTTTTGGGATCGCTTAAATATACTACCGTATCATCTGCAAATAGCGATATTTTGACTTCTTCTTTTCTGATCTGTATCCCCTTGATCTCCTTTTGTTTTCTGATTGTTCTGGCTGGGACTTCAAGAACTATATTGAATAAGTATTTATAGTTTTATTTATTTCCTTCACCTGTGTATTTGAAATGACCTGTATGTTTTTAAGGAATTTATACATTTCCTCTTTAAAGACCTCTACCAGCCTTATAAGATTGGATTTAAAGTCCTTTTCTTGTGTTTCAGCTATGTTAGGATATCTGGGGCTTGCTGTAGTGGGGTAGTTGTACTTTGTAAGTTTCTTATTGCCCTGGCTCTTGTTGACTGTGTTCTTTTGTGGGTCTTAGACATCCGGATGGTTTTGATCCAAAATGTTCACGTAGTAGGTTTTGGGAGAAGGGTGAACATCAATGGTCTTGGGGTGGCAGGCCACTTATGAGTATCTTTGGGCTGTGTGATTCTGGACTTGCAGGTCTCTAGATTAGGAGCCTCAGGTCTGATGAAGTTGGGCAGAGAGGTGGCAGGAGGTTAGCGGTCTAATTGGATTGCTTGTTGCTGAGTGTAGCTTGGCTTGGCCCAAAGGGCTCAGGGAGAAGGGAATATGGGTGGAGAAAGGGAAGCATACCTGTAAGTTTCAGGAGTCTGATGGAAGTGAAGAAGTGCCCAGGAAGTGGTGGACCCCCTTGAATAGCAGGATTCTCAGGGCCACTTGCCTTGGTCCAGTTGGCTCAGAGAACAGGGAAGTTCATTGGGGGAAGGGAAGCTAACCTGTGAGGTTCAAGTATCTGAGGGAGATGTGGAGAAAAGCATCAGGAGAATGGAATTCCTCCTGGGATAGCCGGGTGCTTGAGCAGCTTGGCTTGGCCCAGAAATCTTGGCTAGCAGGGAAGATAGTTGGGAGAAGTGGAGCTTACTTGTATGGTTCAGGAGTTGGATGGAGGTTGAAGAGAGACAGCAGGAGAATCTAAAGTCATGCTGAGTCAACAATAACAATAGAAACATCATCATCATCATCAACAACAACAACAACAACAACAACAACAACAACAACAAAACAGTGAACAATTATCCCAGTGACTACCATGGAATCTGTAGCTTAGTATTCTCAGATAGTTGGAGTCTTCCCACGTACATCCAACTCATTTTAACTGCTTTGTTTGCTTCAAGACTATTCTGCATTGTAAAATGTTTCCTCCTAAAATATATCCAAAAACTTATTGTATATTTGAGGTTTAATTGTCTTCAAATGACTTAAAATATTTATAATTATATTATTACAGAAATTTAAAATCTATGATAATTTTCATTTCTTTTCTGGGAATAACTTGTTTTAGTAAACTTACAAAAACAAAACAAAGAGAAATGTCTAGCATATATATATATATACTTATATATATATATATGTATATGTGTGTGTGTGTGTGTGTGTGTGTGTGTGTGTGTGTAGTATCTCAAATGCCTTGTGGATGTTTCAGACTATGTTCATGTCACAGCATGTATTTGATATAGTTTCACTCATCTATGTGTAACCTAACTTGTAGTATAAAATGAATATTTCTAAAAGAGGGGCCAAATAAAGCCCACATTATTCAGTTATTATAATTTACTCCGTTTGCACTAGAATAACTCAATTTGCAGCATTGAAAACTGTGTTTTCATTCTTGAATTTACTGTAGTTTCATTTCAGGACAGAGCAAAAATTGAATTTTAACTTTCATAGTTATTCAAAAGCAGATATCATTGTTCAATAAAAATACCAGCAACTCTCATGTATGCTAATATGGGAAGCTTTGTGTTTGTTTTAAATACACAGTTCTCAAAATATTTTCAATTTTATTTATCTTTTGTGTCCTGGAAATACTCTCACATATCATCATTATTTATTGACTATCAACTATGTAAAGGAAATAGTTACTTTCAAAACTCTATAACATATAAAAGAATGGTGTGTTTCTACTATAAATTATATATTATTCAGATGACTGCTCTGGGATTCCTCCCAAGTGATTGATACTTCTGTTCTAACTTTCAGTCACTGAGGCCACTGAGCCTCATGTACTTTAGAGAGCTCAGTGTGCCATGTTTTTTTTTTTTTTTTGTTTTTTTTTTTTTGTTTTTTTTTACCTTAGAATTAGTTTCATAGGTATTTCAGGATGGTAAGATACACGTTGAATTTAAATTTATTTTAAAGAGTTTAAACCTTTGATTTGGTTTTCTGGGTGTCGCTACTTTGGCTGTGTATTTTTTTTCCGATTTTTTTTTATTAGATACATTTCTTCACTTACATTTCAAATGTTACTCCCTTTCCTGGTTTCCTGTCCATAAACTCCTATCCCCATCCTTCCCCCATATGGGTAGTCCCTCCATTCATCCTCTTTACTGTCTACCCACCCCCATATTCCCAACTGGGGGTTCAACCTTGGCAGAACCAAGGGCTTTGGCTGTTTGTACTTCTTTACATCATCTCTATGTCTGGAGGCCAGAAGATGGAGTAGTGGACCAAGGCAAGTTGCCATATGGGTACTTGGGTTTAAACTCATCTCCTTTGGTCGAGCCAGAGGTGCTATTTCTCACTATGCATTCTCTTCAGTGTGTGGAGATGGCACACATCTTTAACCCTGGGACTTGGAATGCAAAAATAAATAGATCTCTGTTGGTTTGAGAACTTCATGTTCAATAGAAGTGAGTTCAGGGACAGCAAGAACTACATAGAGAAACCTTGTCTTAAAAAATAACAATAAACAAATAATGAATGAATAAAAATTGAATGAGGAGGAAACAAAAAATATAAATACATGTTAAGTAAATAAATGTGATGATTTATGTTTGGTATGGGAATCATCTGTAATCTAATAATGGAACATTTCTCTCATTTATAGAGTTTAGAGCTATTGTTCAATCAAGAAACTTCATATCATAAACTAATGAGTTTCTGCATAAAGCAAACTGTGGATTAAGTTAATTTCTTCTTGAAATTAGTGCCATTTACATTTAATACACTGCTATTTACCAATATAACAGAATATTATGAAAACTGTATCATTAAGTGAATTCTAAATTATCTTTTATATTAAAATATCACCTTTCTAGGATTTTCATAGAAGTTGTGTTTCCATCAATGCACCTTGGCTAAATTTAAATTTTACATTGTTTTACAAGCATCAAATGCTTTATAAATTCTATGTGGTTCCAAGATCAAAGGTCTTCATCAAAAAATCATGATAAATTAGATATTGACAAATTTTGTCATCATTGTACCAGATACAGATATGATGACTCAAAAAATAGATCGCTATATTTTCAGCACAATTGAATATGGTGCATATCTAAATGAAAGAAATCTATGCTAATAAATAAATCAAATACTCTGGCAAAGTATTTCATATTTCTTTTAGAACAGTGGTTCTTAAACAGAGATGATACTGCTTTGGTACTTTTTACTTAAGAATGTAAATTGATGTTTGTATAGTATAATAATGAATTAAACATACACAGTGGAAGAGATGAATTAAAACGAAGACAATGGATCTATTACAAAATTCAACCCTACAAAATTGTTTTTTTTGAATATCTGTTTTTCTGGTATCATCATTGTTATTTTATGTGACATTTAATTTTGGAAAATCTTGGTATCCTACAGTGCACAGGATAATTTCACACAACAAAGATTTCTCTTAGTTAAAATGTTGAAAAATAAAGATGCCCTTTGGAAACAGAATATTAATAACAAGATAATAGTCATGCTATTTTTCAACATTTTTCGTATGAATACAAATGCTAGACTACAATTTAAGAGATAAAGCAGTAGTAATTTAGAAAAGTGGTAGATTAAAATAGGCCTTGTTTATTTAAATAACTTTTTTATAGATTATGGAAGTAAATTTCTGTGATGAATGTAGTTAGGTGAGAAATATGGTGCCTATAGAAGGCAATTCATCTTCAAATAATCTTAATAAAATAAGTAAGGTGTCAATCTTGCACTTTGAACATGAGACTCACTTATCAGATAATATAGGGAGAGTTGAGCCTCACATCACCTGCTTGAAGAATTAAATTGGTATGTTACTTTTCATGAATTTTATTGATATTTTATGGGTTAGTACACTAAGTAGTTTTTTTTTTTTTGGTTCTTTTTTTCGGAGCTGGGGACCAAACCCAGGGCCTTGCGCTTCCTAGGTAAGCGCTCTACCACTGAGCTAAATCCCCAGCCCCAGTAGTTTTAAAGTAGAAAAATTGTTCATACGTATCTGTAATAACTCAAAAAAGTACAAGAAATTTTGAACCATGACTTGGTCCTTTTACTTTCCAATTGGGAGTTTTAGAGATGTTTGTTTACACCACCAATTTTCAGAACTTCATATACAAACAGAAACTCATGTTTCTAAATGTCTATGCAAGGTGTTTCAGGTGCTCTAGACCATCAATACATATCAAACATTACAATGTAACAGGTCACTTTTTTATAATTATTGTTGCTAATATTTTTAGAAAATTACACTCAATTTTGCCTATTTAATTAATGCTCTATGTCCCTGTGCTATACAAATAACAAGCACTATGCAAACAAATAAATTTAATTATGTTATTTTATAGTTTTAAAATGAGATTAACAATAACTTCCAATTTCAATAAATGTTTGTATAATACATTACATTTAAGGAACAAACATACAAAGGAATAGCAGGTAATGTGATCGATTTCATATGAAAAATCTGTGCTAAGAACTGGATTAAAAAGGATAGCATTGGTGTCAAAATTCAATTGAAAATCTTCAATTAAAGAATACACCAAAGAAAATTTGGTAGGATGTAACTGTTTTGGTCTTTTAACATTCTGGAATTGTATTTAATTTTTGGCTCTTTTAGTTCTGTATCCTGGATAGGACCATCAAATATTTGAAGCAGCATTTACTTGTAAAATCATGTGATGGCATAGTTTTAAAGTAGCTTTAAGATATTTTGGGCATTATGCTTGTGTACTTTAATAAATTACTTCCAGTTTCTTTCTTTAATACAAAATGGGAGTGCAAATAATATGTCCTAGTTGGGGTTAAAATCTGTGAGGTTCATTAGAGAGTGATTTCTTTACTACAAATATATTGTGGTAGCATTTAGTGAGGAAAGAAGTGAGTCTTTATCAAGTGTTTATTATTTGCTCCAGAAATAATGAAAGTATGACTTTTGGCCTTCTACGATGCATCTATGAATTTTATTTTACTTGAATATATGTCCCAAGTTTTGTCAATAAGACAAATTTGAGATATTTACTTATATATCTTAAATATTCCATATATTAAATCTTCTGGCTGTGTTAGTGCAACACAGAAATCAATATTTCTACAACAAAGTAAATATCAATATTTGCTAAGTTAAGAACAGTGCACTAATCCTGAAAAGACTGTTAAATCCCACCTGATCAAAATTCCTGCCCGTTCAGTAACCAGTCAGTTAAATAGTTACTCTTACCTGATATTATTCTCTTTTCCTGGAATGATAGTTATGCAAATATACACATTATTTTTACTTGGGGGTTTGCAGCTGATATCTTATAATTTCCTATAATTGAGGGTGACTTTCAACTTAGTATCCAAAGAAATTTTAAAAAGGTGTGGCTTTCAGGGAAGTAATGACCATGTTTTGTAACCATTGTTTATCTTTTCTTTATGTTTTAAACAGGTAACCCATCATTAACTAGCAAAGTTAATATATTAATTAATGTCCTAGATGTCAATGAATTTCCGCCAGAAATATCTGTGCCATATGAGACAGCTGTGTGTGAAAATGCCAAACCAGGACAGGTATGTTTTCTATATTGCTAAGCAAGTGCATATAATGTCCCCTTTATGTTATGCTTTAGGTTTAAGTCCAGACATGAGCACATATGCTTATATTTTCTTGCTTAAGATATCTTCATAAAATTAATTAGAAATGATGCCAGGCTCATATACCTCACCCCTACTCTGGAAAAAAAATACATGTTTAGAATCTCATGTATACACAACTGGCCTCGAACTTACTAAGTAGTTCAGAATGACTTTGAGGTTCTAATGCTCTTGCTTCCATTCTGTGTTATTAGATGTATATCATGTATCACCATGCTTAATATGTGAGGTAATGAAAATCATATTTTGGGCTTTGTGCATGCTAGGCACCCACCCTTTCAAGTAAATTATATCCGTAGATTTTAAATAGGTTTGATTTAAATGATGCTGGTTAAGCATCAATTTGAAACAAAAACACACCTAAAAAGTTAACAACTGTATAATGATTATTAAATAATACAGAACATTTAAGGATAAAATAGGATGACTTAACATTGCTATAAGTCTGAGTATAGTAAATTTTATTTTTTAGAGACTAAATATATTAGGCTTCTTAAGGAGAACCAGATAGTTAAAATGATTATATTTGTATGTGAAATTTAATAGAATATCTTCTAGGTTATGGTCCAGATAGTCCAACAATGGCCGCCTACAAATGGAACATTTGAGAATATAGTAGTTGTTCAGTCCATAAGGCTGGGTGTCTCCGTTCAACTTCATTCTATATAGAAAACCCGAAGAAGTAGGATCTACTTCCAGTGAGGTAATTAACTTCCAAACGAGAACAAGGGCAAGCAGGCAGGGATCAATAGTTTCCTCATCTACTCAAGGAAAAGTCGATAACCCAAGTCTTGAGAAGGTAAAAGGTAAATATAATCAGCTGAGTTCAAAGATTTGGACTATCTAGGTTGCCCAGTTTCTAGTTATTAAGAACAAGTCTGCTGTGAGCATAGTGGAGACCATGTCCCTGTGATAAGGTGGAGAACTTTCTGGGAATATGCCCAGGAGCATTAGAGCTGGGTCTTCATTGGACTATTTGTTTGTTTGTTTGTTTGTTTCTGAGGCTGCCAGCAGAAGGTATAGCCCAGATTGAAGGAGGATTTTCCCTCTGCAAAAGATGCAGATTTAGGTTAGGATTTCACTTCCCAAATAATTCAGTCAAAATATGACCTTACAGATGTAGGTAGATAGTATTGTTTTAATTAATACCATATATAGTCAAAGTGACAATCAAGAAGAGCAATTACAGTCCTTAAGGTGACACTTCATTATATTGCTCCTTTAAATGTTATATAATAGAAATGTAACCAATTATGAGACAAATAAATAAACTCTGTGGCATGAATTCCTGTTGAGGAAGTAGACTGAAATTCCTATTAAACATTATTTTTTAAATTTTACATGCCACCCCAGCACTAATATCTCTCTATTCATCTATCTATCTATCTATCTATCTATCTATCTATCTATCTATCTATCTATCTATCTATCTACCAGCAATCTACCCAGCATTTACCTATGTGTAATCTATCTTTCATATGTGTCTATGTGCTTGTATCTATGTAGTAAAGTAGATCACTGTCATGGGATTGGATTATAACCAGGAATCATATAACAAAAAAAAAATAGTATTTGAATCATATTTTTAAAGTCTCTTTATATGTATTTTATACCCCAAGACAAGAATCTTGTGTGGAATTTCTATGCTGTTACTTCGCTCAATCCTATTTATTTTGTATGCTTGGCCCGATTCCACATTCTTGACTGCCCCTACCCCCATACTTCCTAACATATTTTCTGGCATAGAGTTCTTAGATATTCTATCTATTATGCCTTCTAATTTGTTGATCTATGAAGTCAAATGCCATTTTTTTTACAGGAAAGACGTCCAAAATTACTTTTAGTTTAAATTTGAAGGGCAAAATGCTCAAGTATTTACATTTCACAATGATATACAACTTCTCAGGGCAACATGGAAGACATTTTGAAATAGAGATATGAGTATTTTTCCTGTCCAATTAGTATTGAAACACATATTATATTATTCAAAATAACAGGGGTGTAGGTATCAACACAAATGAGTAGGTCATGCTAGCTTCATTTTTATTGTTTTAATATATCTATTGTCACAAGTGTACTAGTTCTTTAATTTTGCTTTTAGAAGGACACATAGATAATAAAATGCCTTGTTTCTAGTAAGAATTTCTTATTTAGTCTATAAAGCATTTACCTCACTTAATGTAACATGCAAGCAAGTGCCTTTTAATTTTATTTTGCTAGAATTTTCAATACTGGTAAGCTTTGTGGTTACACAGATATTGATTTCAAATTAGCCTATGTCCTCTGATTGTAGTTGGCATTATTACTTGTAAATGCTCAGAGAATTGCTTACAAAAGGTATTGTAAAAAATTGGGTCACTAGTATTGATTCAAAATTGTCCTCTCTGTTTATTTGCATTCATTATTAAATAAACGTTTTAGCCTGATGTATAAGGTTCCTTGTGAAATTGATGACTGACTTCAAGTTTAATCTCAACTTTGCTTCAGATCATTCAGATAGTCGGTGCTATAGACCGAGATCTCTCACCTGCTGGGCAGCAATTCTCCTTTAGATTAGCACCAGAAGCTGTCATCAAACCAAATTTTACAGTTCATGACTTCAGAAGTAAGTATGTCCACTTACAGATTTGCCTTTTATGTAGTTTGTCAAAGAACATAGGGGGAGGAACCAATGCCTTTCCTAAAAGCAGTTTCCAAAAACATAGAAAACTATATATAAGAAATACAAAAATTTCAAAGAGTAGCAAAATAATTATTGTATGATGATCATCAGGTAAAATAGTTTACTTTTTTTTTTATTAACTTGAGTATTTCTTATATACATTTTGAGTGTTATTCCCTTTCCCAGTTTCCGGGCAAAAATTCCCCTCCCCCCTCCCCCATACCCTTCCTTATGGGTATTCCCCTCCCAACCCTCCCCCCATTGCCGCCCTCCCCCCAACAGTCTTGTTCACTGGGGGTTCAGTCTTAGCAGGACCCAGGGCTTCCCCTTCCACTGGTGCTCTTACTAAGATGTTCATTGATACCTATGTGGTCAGAGTCCAGGGTCAGTCCATGTATAGTCTTTAGGTAGTGGCTTAGTCCCTGGAAGCTCTGGTTGCTTGGCATTGTTGTACATATGGGGTCTCGAGCCCCTTCAAGCTCTTCCAGTTCTTTCTCTGATTCCTTCAACGGGGGTCCTATCTCAGTTCAGTGGTTTGCTGCTGGCATTCTCCTCTGTATTTGCTGTATTCTGGCTGTGTCTCTCAGGAGCGATCTACATCCGGCTCCTGTCGGTCTGCACTTCTTTGCTTCATCCATCTTGTCTAATTGGGTGGCTGTATATGTATGGGCCACATGTGGGGCAGGCACTGATTGGGTGTTACTTCAGTCTCTGTTTTAATCTTTGCCTCTCTCTTCCCTGCCAAGGGTATTCTTGTTCCCCTTTTAAAGAAGGCGTGAAACATTCACATTTTGATCATGCGTCTCGAGTTTCATTTGTTCTGGGCATCTAGGGTAATTCAAGCATTTGGGCTAATAGCCACTTATCAATGAGTGCATACCATGTATGTCTTTCTGTGCTTGGGTTAGCTCACTAAGAATGATATTTTCCAGTTCCAACCATTTGCCTACGAATTTCATAAAGCCGTTGTTTTTGATAGCTGAGTAATATTCCATTGTGTAGATGTACCACATTTTCTGTATCCATTCCTCTGTTGAAGGGCATCTGGGTTCTTTCCAGCTTCTGGCTATTATAAATAAGGCTGTGATGAACATAGTGGAGCACGTGTCTTTTTTATATGTTGGGGCATCTTTTGGGTATATGCCCAAAAGAGGTATAGCTGGATCCTCAGGCAGTTCAATGTCCAATTTTCTGAGGAACCTCCAGACTGATTTCCAGAATGGTTGTACCAGTCTGCAATCCCACCAACAATGGAGGAGTATTCCTCTTTCTTCGCATCCTCGCCAGCATCTGCTGTCACCTGAGTTTTTGATCTTAGCCATTCTCACTGGTGTGAGGTGAAATCTCAGGGTTGTTTTGATTTGCATTTCCCTTATGACTAAAGATGTTGAACATTTCTTTAGGTGTTTCTCAGCCATTCGGCATTCCTCAGCTGTGAATTCTTTGTTTAGCTCTGAACCCCATTTTTAATAGGGTTATTTGTCTCCCTGCGGTCTAACTTCTTGAGTTCTTTGTATATTTTAGATATAAGGCCTCTATCTGTTGTAGGATTGGTAAAGATCTTTTCCCAATCTGTTGGTTGCCGTTTTGTCCTAACCACAGTGTTCTTTGCCTTACAGAAGCTCGGCAGTTTTATGAGATCCCATTTGTTGATTCTTGATCTTAGAGCATAAGCCATTGGTGTTTTGTTCAGGAAATTTTTTCCAGTACCCATGTGTTCCAGATGCTTCCCTAGTTTTTCTTCTATTAGTTTGAGTGTGTCTGGTTTGATGTGGAGGTCCTTGATCCACTTGGACTTAAGCTTTGTACAGGGTGATAAGCATGGATCGATCTGCATTGTTCTACATATTGACCTCCAGTTGAACCAGCACCATTTGCTGAAAATCCTATCTTTTTTACACTGGATGGTTTTGGCTCCTTTGTCAAAAATCAAGTGCCCATAGGTGTGTGGGTTCATTTATGGGTCTTCAATTCTATTCCATTGGTCTATCTGTCTGTCTCTGTACCAATACCATGCAGTTTTTATCACTATTGCTCTGTAATACTTCTTGAGTTCAGGGATAGTGATTCCCCCTGATGTCCTTTATTGTTGGGGATAGTTTTAGATATCCTGGGTTTTTTGTTATTCCAGATGAATTTGCAAGTTGTTCTGTCTAACTCTTTGGAGAATTGGATTGGTATTTTGATGGGGATTGCATTGAATCTGTAGATCACTTTTGTTAACATGGCCATTTTTACTATATTGATCCTGCCAATCCATGAGCATGGGGGATCTTTCCATCTTCTAAGGTCTTCTTCAATTTCTTTCTTCAGTGTCTTGAAGTTCTTATTGTACAGATCTTTTACTTTCTTGGTTAAAGTCACACCGAGGTACTTTATATTATTTGGGTCTATTATGAAGGGTGTCGTTTCCCTAATTTCTTCCTCGGCTTGTTTCTCTTTTGTGTAGAGGAAGGCTACTGATTTATTTGAGTTAATTTTATACCCAGCCACTTTGCTGAAGTTGTTTATCAGCTTTAGTAGTTCTCTGGTGTAACTTTTGGGATCACTTAAATATACTATCATATCATCTGCAAATAGTGATATTTTGACTTCTTCTTTTCCGATCTGTATCCCCTTGACCTCCTTTGGTTGTCTGATTTCTCTGGCTAGAACTTCAAGAACTATATTGAATAAGTAGGGAGAGAGTGGGCAGCCTTGTCTAGTCCCTGATTTTAGTGGGATTGCTTCAAGTTTCTCTCCAATTAGTTTAATGTTAGCAACTGGTTTGCTGTATATGGCTTTTACTATGTTTAGGTATGGGCCTTGAATTCCTATTCTTTCCAGGACTTTTATCCTGAAGGGGTGTTGAATTTTGTCAAATGCTTTCTCAGCATCTGGATAATATTGGTATGAGGTCTTCTATGAAGTTCTGATAGAATTCTGGACACCGTCTGGACCTGGGCTCTTTTTGGTTGGGAGACCTTTAATGACTGCTCTATTTCCTTAGGAGTTATGGGGTTGTTTAACTGGTTTATCTGTTCCTGATTTAACTTCGGTACCTGGTATCTGTCTAGGAAATTGTCCATTTCCTGCCGATTTTCAAGTTTTGTTGAATATAGGCTTTTATAGTAAGATCTGTTGATTTATTTAATTTCCTCTGAATCTGTAGTTATGTCTCCCTTTTCACTTCTGATTTTATTAATTTGGACGCACTCTCTGTGTCCTCTCGTTAGTCTGGCTAAGGGTTTATCTATCTTGTTGATTTTCTCAAAGAACCAACTTTTGGTTCTGTTGATACTTTCTATGGTCCTTTTTGTTTCTACTTGGTTGATTTCAGCTCTGAGTTTGATTATTTCCTGCCTTCTACTCCTCCTGGGTGTATTTGCTTCTTTTTGTTCTAGAGCTTTTAGGTGTGCTGTCAAGCTGCTGACATATGCTCTTTCCTGTTTCTTTCTGCAGGCACGCAGCGCTATGAATTTTCCTTTTAGCACAGCTTTCATTGTGTCCCATAAGTTTGGGTATGTTGTACCTTCATTTTCATTAAATTCTAAAAAGTTTTTTACTTCTTTCTTTATTTCTTCCTTGGCTAGGTTATCATTGAGTAGAGCATTGTTCAATTTCCACGTATATGTGGGCATTCATCCCTTATTGTTATTGAAGACCAGTTTTAGGCCGTGGTGGTCCGATAGCACGCATGGGATTATTTCTAACTTTCTGTACCTGTTGAGGCTCGTTTTTTGACCAATTATATGGTCAATTTTGGAGAAAGTACCATGAGGAGCTGAGAAGAAGGTATATCCTTTTGCTTTAGGATAGAATGTTCTATAAATATCCGTTAAGTCCATTTGGCTCATGACTTCTCTTAGTCTGTCTATGTCTCTGTTTAATTTCTGTTTCCATGATCTGTCCATTGATGAGAGTGGGGTGTTGAAATCTCCCACTATTATTGTGTGAGGTGCAATGTGTGTTTTAATTTTTAGCAAGGTTTCTTTTACGTATGTAGGTGCCCTTGTATTTGGGGCATAGATATTTAGGATTGAGAGTTCACCTTGGTGGATTTTTCCTTTGATGAATATGATGTGTCCTTCCTTATCTTTTTTTATGACTTTTAGTTGAAAATTGATTTTATCTGATATTAGAATGGCAACTCCAGCTTGCTTCTTCTGACCATGGGCTTGGAAAGTTGTTTTCCAGCCTTTCACTCTGTGGTAGTGTCTGTCTTTGTCTCTGAGGTGTGTTTCCTGTAGGCAGCAGAATGCAGGGTCCTCGTTGCATATCCAGTTTGTTAATCTATGTCTTTTTATTGGGGAGGTGAGGCCATTGATGTTGAGAGATATTAAGGAATAGTGATTATTGTTTCCTGTCATATTCATATTTGGATGTGAGGTTATGTTTGTGTGCTTTTCTTCTCATTGTTTTGTTGCCTAGACGATTAGTTTCTTTCTTCTTCTAGGGTGTAGCTTGCCTCCTTGTGTTGGGCTTTTCCATTTATTATCCTCTGTAGCTCTGGATTTGTAGAAATATATTGTGTAAATTTGGTTTTTTCAAGGAATATCTTGGTTTCTCCATCTATGTTAATTGAGAGTTTTGCAGGATACAGTAACCTGGGCTGGCATTTGTGTTCTCTTAGGGTCTGTATGACATCTGTCCAGGATCTTCTGGCCTTCATAGTTTCTGGCGAAAAGTCTGGTGTGATTCTGATAGCTCTGCCTTTATATGTTACTTGACTCTTCTCCCTTACTGCTTTCAATATTCTTTCTTTATTTTGTGCGTTTGGTGTTTTAACTATTATGTGACGGGAGGTGTTTCTTTTCTGGTCCAATCTATTTGGAGTTCTGTAGGCTTCCTGTATGCCTATGGGAATCTCTTTTTTTAGGTTAGGGAAGTTTTCTTCTATGATTTTGTTGAAGATATTTACTGGTCCTTTGAGCTGGGAGTGTTCACTCTCTTCTATACCTATTATCCTTTGGTTTGATCTTCTCATTGAGTCCTAGATTTCCTGTATGTTTTGGACCAGTAGCTTTTTCTGCTTTACATTATCTTTGACAGTTGATTCAATGATTTCTATGGAATCTTCTCCTCCTGAGATTCTCTCTTCCATCTCCTGTATTCTGTTGGTGAAGCTTGTATCTACAGCTCCTTGTCTCTTCTTTTGGTTTTCTATATCCAGGGTTGTTTCCATGTGTTCTTTCTTGATTGCTTCTATTTCTATTTTTAATTCCTTCAACTGTTTGATTGTGTTTTCCTGGAATTCTTTCAGGGATTTTTGTGACTCCTCTGTATGGGCTTCTCCTTGTTTATTTATGATTTCCTGGAATTCTTTCAGGGATTTTTGTGACTCCTCTCTATGGGCTTCTACTTGTTTAATTATGTTTTCCTAGAATTCTTTCAGGCATTTTTGTGATTCCTCTCTGTAGGCTTCTACTTGTTCTCTAAGGGAGTTCTTCACGTCTTTCTTGAAGTCCTCCAGCATCATGATCAAATATGATTTTCAAACTAGATCTTGCTGTTCTGGTGTGTTTGGATATTCCATGTTTGTTTTGGTGGGATAATTGGGCTCCGATGTTGCCATGTACTCTTGGTTTCTGTTGCTTGGGTTCCTGCGTTTGCCTCTCGCCATCAGATTATCTCTAGTATTACTTTGTTCTGCTATTTCTGACAGTGGCTAGACTGCCCTATAAGCCTGTGTGTCAGGAGTGCTGTAGACCTGTTTTCCTGTTTTCTTTCAGCCAGTTATGGGAACAGAGTGTTCTGCTTTCAGGCGTGTAGTTTTTCCTCTCTACAGGTCTTCAGCTGTTCCTGTGGGCCTGTGTCTTGAGTTCACCAGGCAGCTTTCTTGCAGCAGAAAAGTTGGTCTTACCTGTGGTCCAGATGCTCAAGTTTGCTCGCGGGGTGCTGCCCAAGAGCTCTCCGCGGCAGCAGCAACCAGGAAGATCTGTGCTGCCGTTTCCGATAGCTTCAGTGCACCAGGGTTCCAGATGGCATTTGGTGTTTTCCTCTGGCGTCCGAGATGTGTATGCAGAGTGCAGTCTCTTCTGGTTTCCCAGGCGTGTCTGCCTCTCTGAAGGTTTAGCTCTCCCTCCCACAGTATTTGCGTGCAGAGAACTGTTTATCC
Source organism: Rattus norvegicus (assembly GCF_021556685.1). Lineage (NCBI taxonomy): Eukaryota > Metazoa > Chordata > Mammalia > Rodentia > Muridae > Rattus > Rattus norvegicus. The sequence goes on from NC_141535.1 coordinate 73,501,981, forward strand.
GGTCTGTTTCCTTCAGGTTCCAGCAGAGTCTCAGAGGCAGAGGTCCTGCCGCTCCTGGGCCCTCCCCCACGGGAACCCAGAGGCCTTATACAGTTTCCTCTTGGGCCAGGGATGTGGGCAGGGGTGGGCAGTGTTGGTGGTCTCTTCTGCTCTGCAGCCTCAGGAGTGCCCACCTGACCAGGCGGTCGGGTCTCTCTCCCACAGTGTCTGTATAAGTTGAATTCTATTTTCTATTATTGAAGCTTGCTCTGCTTGAAGAGATAAGACATACACAAACAAAACTCTGATATGAATCTCTGGTCCCGAGGCTCAAGTTCGCTAGTGGGGTGCTGCCCACGGGCTCTCTGCAGCGGCAGCAACCAGGAAGATATGCACCGCCCCTTCCGGGAGCTTCAGTGCACCAGGGTTCCAAATGGCCTTTGGTGTTTTCCTCTGGCGTCCGAGATGTGTGTGCAGAGAGCAGTCTCTTCTGGTTTCCCAGGCTTGTCTACCTCTCTGAAGGTTTAGCTCTCCCTCCCACGGGATTTGGGTGCAGAGAACTGTTTATCCGGTCTGTTTCCTCAGGTTCCGGTGGTGTCTCAGGCAGGGGTCCTGCCGCTCTGGGCCCTCCCCCACGGGAGCCCAGAGGCCTTATACAGTTTCCTCTTGGGCCAGGGATGTGGGCAGGGGTGGGCAGTGTTGGTGGTCTCTTCTGCTCTGCAGCCTCAGGAGTCCCCACCTGACCAGGCGGTTGGGTCTCTCTCTCACGGGTTCTGGGAGCAGAGAGCTGCTGCAGGCCGGGATCGGCGGGTGTGGACTTCCGGTAAACACAGGACGTGCCCGGTCCTAGAGGAATTCTGCCTCCGTGTGTCCCGAGCTCACCAGGCAGCTTTCTTGCAGCAGAAAAGTTGGTCTTACCTGTGGTCCCGAGACTCAAGTTCGCTCGTGGGGTGCTGCCAACGGGCTCTCTGTAGTGGCAGCAACCAGGACTATTTTACTTTTATTATAAAAGGGCCAGGATTTAAAGACTCAAGCAAATAAAAATCTTTCTGGAAATTGAGTGCCTCTTTGTTTTGAATATAGCAGAGTAACAGTAGGCACATTTCTTATAAATGCAAATTAATTCTATGTTCATTTTTTTATTTGAGCAACAAACAGTGAAATTTTATGAATTGGGCAGTTGAATTAGAATAAACAGGATTTTATTCTCATTCCACTATTCCAATGGCTACAGCTGACACAGTTATACTAAATAATGACAGCCTAAGAGCATCTGTATTGAGAGCATATGCAAAGCCTTTAAGGCAATGCCTAAAGTGTTTCTGTAAAGATAATTGTACCTACAACTGCTGCCAATCTTTCTCTCATGTGACTTCCACAATAATATTCTACCATCTACAGTATTATGTCTAGTATTACTATATCTGCTTATATTACAAGTCAGCCCAGAAACATATATTGGATTAAAAGTACAGGTGTTTCTCTTAATTTAATAATCTCTTCCCCAAAGGGAAAAGACATGATTAATGACTACAAAGGATGTATTACCCTTATCAAATGCAAAGCTCAATTTATCCTGGCATAAGTCTGAGCAGAAAATCCACATTAACTTCAATTGAAGAAATCACTTAACAAATTTTTACATGGCTTTTCAAATGTATTAAGCACTTTGTTACAAGTAAAGACTGAGTGCTTGTCTGGATATACATTTCTATCATCACAAACTTAAAAATGTAAGGCAAATAAGTCACATTTATATTAGGTCTTACAAACATAGTTCTGCACATTGTACGTCATTCAATTCTATGTACCTATATAATGTATAATAAGTATTAAACATCCGATATATTTGATAGAAAACTGAAGTACTAATGAGCTTTTTTAAATTTTTTTTATTAACTTGAGTATTTATTTACATTTCGAGTGTTACTCACTTTCCCGGTTTCCAGGCAACATCCCCCATCCCCTCCCCTCCCCTTCCTTATGGGTGTTCCCCTCCCCATCCTTCCCCCATTGCCGCCCTCCCCCGAAAAATCACGTTCACTGGGGGTTCAGTGTTAGCAGGACCCAGGGCTTCCCCTTACACTGGTGATCTTACTAGGATATTCATTGCTAACTATGAGGTCAGAGTCCAGGGTCAGTCCATGTATAGTCTTTAGGTCGTAGCTTAGTCCCTGGAAGCTCTGGTTGCTTGGCATTGTTGTACATATGGGGTCTCGAGCCCCTTCAAGCTCTTCCAGTTCTTTCTCTGATTCCTTCAACGGGGGTCCTGTTCTCAGTTCAGTGGATTGCTACTGGCATTCACCACTGTATTTGCTGTATTCTGTCTGTGTCTCTCAGGAGAGATCTACATCCAGCTCCTGTCTGCCTGCACTTCTTTGCTTCATCCATCTTGTCTAATTGGGTGGCTGTATATGTATGGGCCACATGTGGGGCAGGCAGTGAATGGGTGTTCCTTCTGTCTCTGTCTTAATCTTTGCCTCTCTATTCCCTGCCTAGGGTATTCTTGTTCCCCCTTTTAAAGAAGGAGTAAAGCATTCACATTTTGATCACATTTGAAGAAATGGATTGGTATTTTGATGGGGATTGCATTGAATCTGTCGATCTCTTTTGGTAAAATGGCCATTTTTACTATATTATTCCTGCCAATCCATGAACATGGGAGATCTTTTCATCTTCTGAGGTCTTCTTTAATTTCTTTCTTCAGAGTCTTGAAGTTCTTATTGTACAGATTTTTTACTTGCTTGGTTAAAGTCACACCAAGGTACTTTATATTATTTGGGTCTATTATGAAGGGTGTCGTTTCCCTAACTTCTTTCTCGTCTTGTTTCTCTTTTGTGTAGAGGAAGGCTACTGATTTATTTGAGTTAATTTTATACCCAGCCACTTTGCTGAAGTTTTTTATCAGCTTTAGTAGTTCTCTGGTGGAACATTTGGAATCACTTAAATATACTATCATATCATCTGCAAATAGTGGTATCTTGACTTCTTCTTTTCCGATCGGTATCCCCTTGATCTCCTTTTGTTGTCTGATTGCACTGGCTAGAACTTCAAGAACTATATTGAATAAGTAGGGAGAGAGTGGGCAGCCTTTTCTAGTCCCTGATTTTAGTGGGATTGCTTCAAGTTTCTCTCCATTTACTTAATTGTTAGCAACTGGTTTGCTGTATATGGCTTTTACTAATAGGGCCTTGAATTCCTATTCTCTCCAGGACTTTTATCATGAAGGGGTATTGAATTGTGTCAAATGCTTTCTCAGCATCTAATGAAATGATCATGTGGTTTTGTTCTTTCAGTTTGTTTATATAATGGATCACGTTGATGGTTTTCCATATACTAAACCATCCCTGCATGCCTGGGATGAAGCCTACTTGATCATGCTGGATGATTGTTTTGATGTGCTCTTGGATTCGGTTTGCCAGAATTTTATTGAGTATTTTTTCGTCGATATTCATAAGGGAAATTGGTCTGAAGTTCTCTTTCTTTGTTGGGTCTTTGTGTGGTTTAGGTATAAGAGTAATTGTGGCTTCATAGGAGTTTGGTAGTGCTCCATTTGTTTCAATTTTGTGGAATAGTTTGGATAGTATTGGTGTGAGATCTTCTATGAAAGTCTGATAGAATTCTGCACTAAACCCATCTGGACCTGGGCTCTTTTTGGTTGGTAGACCTTTAATGACTGCTTCTATTTCCTTAGGAGTTATGGGGTTGTTTAACTGATTTATCTGTTCCTGATTTAACTTCAGTACCTGGTATCTGTCTAGGAAATTGTCCATTTCCTGCAGATTTTCAAGTTTTGTTGAATATAGGCTTTTATAGTAAGATCTGATGATTTTTTGAATTTCCTCCGAATCTGTTGTTATGTCTCCCTTTTCATTTCTGATTTTGTTAATTTGGACACACTCTCTGTGTCCTCTCGTTAGTCTGGCTAAGGGTTTATCTATCATGTTGATTTTCTCAAAGAACCAACTTTTGGTTCTGTTGATTCTTTCTATGGTCTGTTTTGTTTCTACTTGGTTGATTTCAGCTCTGAGTTTGATTATTTCCTGCCTTCTACCCTTCCTGGGTTTATTTGCTTCTTTTTGTTCTAGAGCTTTTAGGTGTGCTGTCAAGCTGGGGATATGCTCTTTTGTGTTTCATTCTGCAGGTACTCAGAGCTATGAGTTTTCCTCTTAGCCCAGCTTTCATTGTGTCCCATAAGTTTGGGTATGTTGTACCTTCATTTTCATTAAATTCTAAGAAGTCTTTAATTTCTTTCTTTATTTCTTCCTTGACCAGGTTATCGTTGAGTAGAGCATTGTTCAACTTCCACGTATATGTGGGCGTTCTTCTCTTATTGTTATTGAAGACTAGCTTTAGGCCGTGGTGGTCTGATAGCACCCATGGGATTAATTCTATCTTTCTGTAACTATTGAGGCCCGTTAATGACCAATTATATGGTCAATTTTGGAGAAAGTAACATGAGGAGCTGAGAAGAATGCATATCCTTTTGCTTTAGGATAGAATGTTCTATAAATATCTGTTAAGTCAACTTGGTTCATGACTTCTCTTAGTCTGTCTATGTCTCTGTTTAATTTCTGTTTCCATGATCTGTCCATTGATGAGAGTGGGGTGTTGAAATCTCCTACTATTATTGTGTGAGGTGCAATGTGTGTTTTGAGCTTTAGTAAGGTTACTTTTATGTATGTAGGTGCCCTTGTATTTGGGGTATAGATATTTAGGATTAAGAGTTCATCTTGGTGGATTTTTCCTTTGATGAATATGAAGTGTCCTTCCTTATCTTTTTTGATGACTTTTAGTTGAAAATTGATTTTATTTGATATTAGAATGGCTACTCCAGCTTGCTTCTTGCGACCATTTGCTTGGAAAGTTGCTTTCCAGCCTTTCACTCTGAGATAGTGTCTGTCTTTGTCTCTGAGGTGTGTTTCTTGTAGGCAGCAGAATGCAGGGTCCTCGTTGTGTATCCAGTTTGTTAATCTATGTCTTTTTATTGGGGAGTTGAGGCCATTTTTGTTGAGATATATTAAGGAATAGTGATTATTGCTTCCTGTTATATTCATATTTGGATATGAGGTTATGTTTGTGTGCTTTTCTTCTCTTTGTTTTGTTGCCAAGACGATTAGTTTCTTGCTTCTTCTAGGGTGTAGCTTGCCTCCTTATGTTGGGCTTTTCCATTTATTATCCTCTGTAGCTCTGGATTTGTAGAAATGTATTGTGTAAATTTGTTTTTTTCAAGGAATATCTTGGTTTCTCCATCTATGTTAATTGAGAGTTTTGCAGGATACAGTAACCTGGGCTGTCATTTGTGTTCTCTTAGGGTCTGTATGACATCTGTCCAGGATCTTCTGGCTTTCATAGTCTCTGGCAAAAAGTGTTGTCTGATTCTGAATGGTCTGCCTTTATATGTTACTTGACCTTTTTCCCTTACTGCTTTTAATATTCTTTCTTTATTTTGTGCATTTGGTGTTTTGACTATTATATGACAGGAGGTGTTTCTTTTCTGGTCCAATCTATTTGGAGTTCTGTATGCTTCTTGTATGCCTATAGGTATCTCTTTTTTTAGGTTAGGGAAGTTTTCTTCTTTGATTTTGTTGAAGATATTTACTGGTCCTTTGAGCTGGGAGTCTCCAATCTCTTCTATACCTATTATCCTTAGGTTTGATCTTCTCATTGAGTCCTGGATTTCCTGTATGTTTTGGACCAGTAGCTTTTTCTGCTTTACATTATCTTTGACAGTTGAGTCAATGATTTCTGTGGAATCTTCTGCTCCTGAGATTCTCTCTTCCATCTCCTGTATTCTGTTGGTGAAGCTTGTATCTACGGCTCCTTGTCTCTTCTTTTCTTTTCTATATGCAGTGTTGTTTCCATGTGTTCTTTCTTGATTGCTTCTATCTCCATTTTTAATTCCTTCAACTGTTTGATTGTGTTTTCCTGGAATTCTTTCAGGGATTTTTGTGATTCCTCTCTATAGGCTTCTACTTGTTCATTTATTTTTTTCTGTGTTTCTCTAAGGGAGTTCTTCATGTTTTTCTTGAAGTCCTCCAGCATCATGATCAAATATGATTTTGAAACTAGATCTTGCTTTTCTGGTGTGTTTGGATATTCCGTGTTTGCTTTGGTTTGAGAATTGGGCTCCAATGATGCCATGTAGTCTTGTTTTCTGTTGCTTGGGTTCCTGCGCTTGCCTCTCTCCATCATATTATCTCTAGTTTTACTTTGTTCTGCTATTTCTGACAGTGGCTAGACTGTCCTATAAGCCTGTGTGTCAGGAGTGCTGTAGACATTTTTTCCTGTTTTCTTTCAGCCAGTTATGGGAACAGAGTGTTCTGCTTTCGGGCGTGTAGTTTTTCCTATCTACAGGTCTTCAGCTGTTCCTGTGGGCCTGTGTCTGGAGTTCACCGGTCAGGTCGCTTGGAGCAGGAAGGTTAGTGTTACCTGTGGTCCCGAGGCTCAAGTTTGCTCGTGGGGTGTTGCTTATGAGGTCTCCGCAGGGGCAGCAACCAGGAAGATCTGCGCCACCCTTTCTGGGAGCTTCCGTCCTCCAGGGTTCCAGATGGCGTTTGGTGTTTTCCTCTGGAATCAGTAATGTGGGCAGAGTGTAGTCTCTTCTGGTTTCCCAGGCGTGTCTGCCTCTTTGAAGGTTTAGCTCTCCCTCCCACGGAATTTGGGTGCAGAGAACCGTTTATCTGGTCGGTCCCTTCAGGTTCAGGTGGTGTCTCAGACGCAGGGGACCTGCTGCTCCTATGCCCGTATCCAAGGGAACCCAGAGGCTGTAAATAGTTTCCTCTTTGGCCAGGGATGTGGGCAGGGGTGGGCAGTTTTGGTGGTCTCTTCTGCTGTGCAGTCTCAGGAGTGCCCACCTCTCCGGGCAGTGAGCTCTCTCTCCCATGGGGTTTGGGAGCAGTGAGCTGCTGTGCTCAGGGATCCGCGAGTTTGGGAATCCCCTGAGTTTGTTTTTAAAACAAGTGAAATACTGCAGTGAGATAATGTAGAAGTTGACCACTAACCAAAATTAAAGGACGTCTGGAGATGAGCAATGTGTGCCATGACTAGAGAGAAGAACGTCTGAGTATCAATATTTCTCACTGAAGATCACGGGTGGGTTGGCTCCCTCCTACAGTGAGAAGTGAAGAATGGTTGTAAATAATAAGACAAACATTTTACGAATTTAAATGTAACATGTTTATATCCTGAATATAATATTAGCCACATGTTTATATCCTGAAGATAATAACATATTTGCTAGGTATAATTGGTCAGTATTTAGATAACAAAATATAGAAAGTAACCCTGTCCAAGCCAATGGAGGCTGTGGCATATTGAATGGGAATTCTTCCCCTGTAGACCCACATGTTTGAGTACTTGGACAAAAGTTTCTGGCACTGCTGGGCATCATGAGGAGATACAGACTTGGTGGAAGAGGTGTATCTCTAGGGCCTGCTGTTAAGTATCAAAAGCCCACGTCAATACAAATCAACTTGGTTTGCTCTCTGCTTGTGGATCAGGGTGTAAAATTTCAGCTGTGGCTCAGGGCCATACCTGCCTGCCTGTCATCATGCTGTCTAATATATTGGCCACGATTCTTAACACCCGAAGATCTATCTCTCTATCATATCTCTAGCTTTTATGGATTGACTTGGGTCTTCAGGTTTTCGGACAGCAAGAGAAAAGCAATGAATACATAACCATATTGTCAGCTTAGTTACAAGCCATATGGAAAGAACTTACTCAAACATTCATTGAATCCTTGGAATAATTGAAGCAGCAGTATAACCCCATAAGTTTTGTGGTTTTTATAGATTACTGATACCGTGATATGGAAAATATTTTCTAAAATATCTGTGTATCTCAGATTATAATAGTGGCCATGACAACAAATGCTCCTTGATGGAAGGAACATGATAGCATTTTTCCTATAAATTTTTGATTTTAATGAAGAAAAATCAAACTTTGAAACCATAATCTTGAATAACTAACTTAAATCGCTAAGCAGAAAAAAAGTCACCATTTCACATAATGCATGTATGTGTACAATTTTCTGTGACTTTTGATATTCATCTCCTTTGAATAAGTATATTTTGTAAAATATATATTGAATATCTAATATGATAAAATTTGGTGGAGTAAAGTAAAATTCTTAATGAATTGAAAAATCAGTATCCAGGAGCAGAAAATTCAATTTAAAAATCTCCACATAATTTACTGTACTTTATTTATCATAAATTATTTTTTAAAAATACATTAAGTTTATTGTAACATCTTAAGCATGGAATTGATGTTTCATGTACCAACTTTTTTCCATAATGCAAAGAACAAGAAATTTAGGATACTCAGTCACGATTAATAATAAGTTAGAAACAAATATTTTAGGTTCTTTTCTTCATATAAATTAAGCAATAAAAAATGAGGTAATTCCTTCCAGAGATCCCTATATTTTCTATTTCTCTTTTTTTTTTAATGATTGGCACTTAATTTATGATCTCTGACAATAGGAGGCTTTTTTTACTCAACCTAATGGAGTGAGTCATTGAGTTTTTAATATCTTGAGTCAGTTCTCATTTCCCTTTGTCTGCCATTAGCTCAAATATTTATCTCCACTTAATCTATTTATGGAACTCAACTAATGGTGATGCAATCTTGATAATTTCCTTCATCCTAAAATGTTTCTAGAATCAAAATAAATAAACCTTGCAAAGCAAATCTTAACGATAACTCAAAAAGTTTTCCCATAAAAGTACTTCCTATGGCAATTTGAGAAACTGGTTAAGTAAATGTTGTAAATTCAATTTACAATTAATATAGTGGATTGTGATTAGAATAGTAATGTATCTCTAACATAACTTTACTTTAATAAGTAGCATAATTTTTAAGTTATTTTCCTGATTCCCAATATTACTATAAAGCTTATATGAAAAACAATATTTTAAAAGGCATTGTTTAATTGAAATTGAAAAAGTATTTAGGGCTACTAATTTTATGTATATATACATACATATACACATTATGGATATGGATGTAAGTGGAGTGTGTGAGACTATGTCTATTACTGTAAATGGCTATATGTATTTTTTGCATGAGTGTGTATACGTACCTATATGTGAAGCAGAAAGAGATAAAGACTGCAGATTCTCAGTATGGATATCAATCTTCGCAATCATCCAGTGTTTTTATATATTTTATTTTATTTATCAGTTCTACAATACATAGTTTAAGATGTTCTTCATATTCTTCTTTTAAATCTTTGACATTTTTAGGATTTAGAATTATAACACTATGATTTCTCTAATATTTTTCTCATTCAGTTTGATTTTGATATCAGGAAAAAAAGAAACAACCCAACTTCTTGTGCATAATACTTGTAAATCTTTGTTCTTTCTGGATGGACAGTTTCATCCATACACCCCCAAGATGAATGCTTTTCTCCCCCTTGAGCACTATTTTAATTACATCTGATTACACTAGAAAAGTTTTCATAACGATATAAGAAATAATTTTAATAAGTATGCATTATACTGAGTCAAAAAGAGCTTCCTACTGCTTAGCAGATACCAATTTAATACTTGAAGTGAAACTCACCATAGCTATGTAATCCTAAATGTCATGTTTTGCAGACAACACAGCTGGAATCGAAACCCGGAGAAATGGCTACAGCCGCAGGCAACAAGAATTGTATTTCCTTCCTATTGTTATAGAAGACAGCAGTTACCCTGTCCAAAGCAGCACGAATACAATGACAATTCGTGTTTGTAGATGTGACTCTGATGGAACCATCCTGTCTTGCAACGTGGAAGCAATTTTTCTACCTGTAGGACTTAGCACCGGAGCTTTGATTGCAATCCTACTATGCATTGTTATACTCTTAGGTTGGTTAACACACTGATCATCTTCTGTTTATTTCTACCTATCGCTTTACTCGACCCCATCCTCAGCTTACAATCTCTCTAAGTTTGGATACCAAGCTGGTTAGAAAATCACTGGTCACTTAATAAATATTTGTACTAAAAACATTTTCTAATTGGTATTTTATATCTAACATTGTCAATATGTAAGTAATTATTACTATTCGTCCTGAAAATTGACTCCTTTTCCAACATAAAATCCTCTCTCATTTAGAACCATATCTCTTTTAATTAGGCATACTATTAATTTGACTATGTAATAAAAATCAACTCAGATGAATAACAGATTGTAATTCCTAGCACAACAAAGGAATGAAGAAAACAGAGACGCTAGAGAAAAACAGAGTACAAGGACCACAAATTTGTTTACATTCTACTTGCCATCCTAAATGTCTTCAACACCTTTCACATTCCAAAACAAATTTGTAAACATTACCGTTAAAACAGAGGAGAGCTGTCTAAAATATCCAGAAGCACTGCTAGACTAAAAATGACTAAAATAAGCATATTTTGTAATACTGTGTGAATATATATATATATATATATATATATATATATATATACACATTCATATATTCCATTTACTAAATACTTCAATGCTGGTTATTCCTTAGAAATCAAAGGAATTAGATATATATATCTTGTATTGAGTTTAAGAAATAATAGCTATCATCTAAAGCATTCTAATATTATAGCTTTTTTTCTCTTGAATAGATATAGTGACAAGTAGTAAATAACATATTGTAGATAATACTACCTGAGTCAAATGTCCATGGTGACATAGAAAGTGAATTCTTGGTCAGTTTCAACACTATATATATTAATTCTGTGTGGATAACGTAGTTACATGAACAAAACATTCTTTATATCATCTTGATAACAATTATCTATGCTACGATATTACTAGTGTTAAAAACTTCTAGCTGAATGTTCAAAGAGAATTCGCACATCAGAAATTTTAAATATTTATTATTTGACAATTGACTACACCCAAACTGTGCTCATTATCTTCTACGATGAGATATCTATTGAATTAGAGGATAGTTGTGTATTTTCTCAGAATGCTGTGAATATTATAGGTGTTCTCCTTTAGCCCATGAAGTAAGCAAACAAATAAACAAACCAAAACCCTGTTCTATCATCAGTATCATAAATGACACTTGTAGTGTGACCATCTACCATAACCCTTCCTGAATAGCCAGAGTGACTTGTACTATTGTAGATACTATTAAGCCCCATGTTTATAATAATAAAAAGCAGTATTTGCATGCATTATCTTCTATTAGATCAAGTTTGGAAATATATCTATTCCCATACACTATTTAGTCCTATTATGGAGTAAGGTTAAACAATAGAAGTATGTGGATCTAGTGTTTCTTTTAGATACCCTCTAACCATATTCAATGGAGTCTGTTTTTCTAACCTTGCACAGCTAATTTTCTGGAACTATTCCTTTCATTTTCTCTCTCTCTCCCCCTCTCTCTGACTGTTTCTATCCTTCTCTTCTATGTCTCTAGTGTACTGTTTTTTTCTTCTTTATTAACTACTGATTTTCTCACCAAATTCTTTGACCATTTTACAGAAATGTATTTTTTGCCAAGAATATTGTTACCCATTAAAGATATTTAAATGCTACTATACCATGAAATGCCCATCTATTTTTGTATCAACTCATATATCTACAGAGTAAGAAGGCATATTTCCTCTTTTTAGTTCTTTTATTGCTACATTTTCTGTGTCCAAAATATTAAAATACAAAAGGAAAAACATTTGATAATATTAATGGCATTTCTGTGATTTCCGGGTATTTAGCATTTAAATATGAAGTTTGCATTAGACAATTTACAATCATATGCATAGCATCTTATTATATTATTATGTCTATGAACATACTATGACATCATTAAAGATATGCAGCTATCCCTTATCTGCTGCGACATTTACAGAGAGATGAAATGAAATCTGTGCTTTCATTTACCAAGTTGTAATTTTTTTTTGTAGCTATTGTTGTGCTGTATGTAGCACTGAGGAGGCAGAAGAAGAAAGACACCCTTATGACCTCCAAAGAAGACATCAGAGACAATGTTATCCATTATGATGATGAAGGAGGTGGGGAGGAGGACACCCAAGCCTTTGACATTGGGGCTCTGAGAAATCCGAAGGTGATCGAAGAGAACAAAATTCGCAGAGATATAAAACCAGACTCCTTCTGTTTACCTCGTCAGAGACCACAAGTGGAAGACAACACAGACATAAGGGATTTTATTCACCAAAGGCTACAGGAAAATGATGCAGACCCAGCTGCACCCCCATATGATTCCTTGGCCACTTATGCTTATGAGGGGAATGGGTCAGTGGCTGAGTCACTCAGCTCCATAGACTCTCTCACCTCAGAGGCTGACCAGGACTATGATTATCTATCAGACTGGGGACCCCGCTTTAAGGTCTTGGCAGACATGTTTGGAGAAGAAGAGAGTTACAACCCTGACAATGTTACCTAGGGGAGAAGGAAAGGCTGATACATATCTAAAGGAGAAAGTTTTGAGAAAAATAACACAAATTTTACACACACACACACACACACACACACACACACACACACACAGATTTTGCAGGACAAGACTTTTTTGATTATCCAGTTTCTAACAAGTTGCTCTATTTATCATATTGTCATTTTGGTTTATTCTGTAGACAAAAGATAAATCTTATAATACGTACTTGCTTTGTTCTGTTTTGTTATTTGGGAAACCCATCGAGATGAGCTCAGGCCTATTAAATGCAATTCACTGACATGACAACCTAGAATGAAGATAGCTATGTGGCGTCACAGTGGAAGAGTGTGCGATTTTTCTTAATTCCACTAAAGTGCCTATTGAAACTCTTATCATTATAGTGGTGTTCATAACACTCTGCTGTGATGGCTTTGCAGGAGTCAGAAATAAGAAGGAACAAAGCAGACAGTGTCTCTATGTCAAGGAGCAATAGTGACAAGCTGATTCTCATTTCTTTCAAGAACAGAGAAGAATAATTCCCAAGCTCCATCTTCTTATACGGCAATGCTTTTCCTTTTGTAAACTGTAAACTAAAAACAATGCTTTTACTATTCTTTCAGAAACTGGAATAAATGAAACATTATTAAATTCAATATGTAAGTTATGAATTCTGAGAGAAATGCTTGAGTCATAGCATTAGTTCATGTAAACAATGTTAATTAAGCTGTTAGTTTTTCCAAAATAACTAAATAAACTTATACAGAAGGAAATAAAAAGAATCCCTCTTTATAAAGAGAGGCCTCAGGGCTCAAATTCCAACATCAAGTCAATATCAGTTTGTTTAATTCTATACTGGCATATAGACATTGTTTTTTAACAAATCATTGAGTCATTTAAGCTTTCAGTCATAGACAAAATTTCAGCTTGTGTTTCTGCTGAATTTTGGGACAGGAAATATGCTATTAATTTAACCATGAGAAAAATTTAACATTGTGATTCTCAGAGTTTCTCTCTGAGAATCTCTAGTGGTAATTTGATGAATGATTCAAACAAAATACATATCAAATATTGCAATTTATAATGAGCATATATGTTTATTCTATACTACTGAACAAATAAGTCAGGGAACCTCAAAAATAAAACCAATGACTAAATCCCAAAGGGAGCAAAACTTCAATGCCAGGCAGCTGATTCACTTTCTCTCATGATGTGAATTTTAACTTTGTGAAGTCAGTTATTATATCAGCCCAGCGTCACCTCTTCATTATCTCATTTACACAAACCCTCATGGAAATTACTCCTCATAACTCTTTAAATAAAACTTCTCCAGTTCATGGAAATGCCTAAGAAATGATGGAATTTGTGACTATATTAGTAATATACATAGTTCAAATCAATTCCATTTGGATTAAAAATCATTTAGAGATTCACAGGATACAACACTTACAAATCAACCATAAAGTAACGATGTAGTTAAAACAATTAACAACTTTTACCTATAGGTTGGAAAAATTAAAGTGAAAGAGTTGTTTATCACATATGGATAGTATCTGGTTTTATGATAAATTTCTGTGAATATCATTATTATTTGTGAGGCTATGAAGATAAAAACTCACACTATAAAATCTAAGAAATTTACAAAATTAAACAACTTAATTTTAGGCATATTCTAAAATGCATATTTTAAATTACTTATTGTGTGGAAATATGCGCCCTGTTTCTTTGTCCACCATTTTGTAGACTGTTTTCTCCCTTTTGGAATGGGAGATTTAACCTTCGTTTTTCAGTCAGTCCTCCATAATTCTCATTTCAATTTTCATGTAAAAAACAATTATATTCAGTATTTTACATTTGAGAAAAATAACTGTTTTATAAATCTTAGAATTGCCATGCTAGAGAAGAAAAATTTGATAAGACTTGTTTTTTAATCTCACTATGTATGGAGAATGTCTTCTTGAAGAAGGTTAATATTCAAGACCACACCCTATTACAATCTGACTCTTGTCAAAGACTATTACACCTGATATGTTGACAGGAAAGAAAATGGCCTTTTCGAGAAGTTGCTAAGCAGAAGCCATGGTGACCTGAAGATTTGAGAGGCAGATGGCTTCAATCACACGCCTAAGAAGATAGAAAAATATGCAATGTGTGACTCTTAGGTCTCACCACACTCATATCTTCGTAATTTCCTACATTACTTCATTAGCTCAAAAGAAATGATCATAGAAAAAGTGGTTTTAAACAGTAGCAGTTTATATCCACAGCTCTGGTGGCAGGTTTCCTCTGACCATCTTCCCCTCTTCATGGAGAAGACCACATTTTTTCCACCACTGGGTCTCATTTTGTGCTTGTTTCTGTTTTTCTTCTCACAAGGGCACTCTTTGTATGAGAGCAGTATCTTCCCAGAGGACCTCTATTTACCTTGTTTAATAATAATGGCCTTACCACCAAATCCTATTTGAACTGGGACTACAGCATGTGGATTCATGCAATCCCAATCTGAAGATACTATCAATGTTTATTTTCTAAATAGCATTTCACTTACAAGAACCAATAAAGGAAACAAACATAAACAAGCAGAATGTTAAAAAATAATATATGATGTGGAAAGGAGATCCTTTGGTGCTTATAATTAGAGGAACTATGATAGCTTTAGGCTACTGAAAGGACTAAGCCCAGTATTTCAATACCTGTAATACCTTGGGATGTTTTTCATTCATAAGACAGGTGTTGACTGTCATTCAAGCATTAAGCAATATAAAAATGTTTAAAATTTGTATGAATGATTTAGCTATAAACAAACAGCAATTTTGTTATTGGCTTGCATGTCTATCTTTATAGAGCTACATACATATGTACATATATATAACTTATATGTTGCCTTCAATGCTACTCAAAGAAATGTATAGTCAGCATCCAAAAAGTGAAGCAGTGTTCATTGACGTACTAGAAATGATCTGTGTATGTTGAACTTTAACCCGTTTTGACTCAAAATGTCCTATGGATCAAATTCCTTGCCTTTCTTTTATTTTCTTTAGTAAAACCAGTTTCATATATTCAGTGTTGTGGACAATTAATCTGAAATTTTCTTGTCATTAAATTACAGCAATGGTTGAAATATATCAAATAGCTTACCTACAGACTATGCTAATTTTAACATGCATAGTACATCATTATAAGTCGTAGTACATAAATTTTTGAATCATGTAGGGATTTGACTGATCTTTTATCAAAATCACTAGTTCTACTTAGAAAACCCCACGACTACTTTTCATCAATATACCTGAATATTCTTCTGTGAAATCAAGAGAAAAAGAAGTGTACAGGATGAGAGAAAAATGATCCTAAATTAGATATAGTGTGAGGATGTTCTCTTCCCTTAAATATTATGCTAAAATTTCAATACCTGTAGAGAATATGGGATCGGTATGCAACACCATGATGCAGTAATTAATGTGCACAAGCTCTGGGTTCCCTCCCAGGGCCACAAATATAGAAAAATAATAGTAATGATGATGTGATAATGATAAACAATGTAATGCAGATGTAAATAAGAAAACAAGGTATTTAAGTGGATCCCTGATTAAACCTATACCTAAAAACAGAGGTGTTTTATATTAGTAGCCTCACTATGTTACCAGCAAACAGACTGATTGTATGAAAGAGAGGATTATTTACATAAGAACTTCTGCTGAACCGTTTTTCTCCTTAACCTCTTAAACCTGCTAGCTAGGCTAGCCCTCCAAAATGTATTCAGAACCATTGTTTCCTCAGTACCTTAAAAGCATTTTGAGAGGAAGGGAAATTGCTTAGCCTTAAAACTAACCTGCTGCTCTTCAAGACGATCTGTGTTCATTTCCAGAACTTACATGAAAATGTCTCACAGCTGTCATTAAGTCCCACACCAGGGGATCTGATATCCACTTCTGAGATTATTTTACATATGCAGATATCAACATGTGGATAAACACATATGCACACGACTAAAATTAAAAAAAACAATCTTGGAAAAGTTATTTTCTCTCATGTCCTATCATAAATTCACTGGTGAAATAGAAGGATGCTTTTATCCATCATTAATCAAAGGACACACAGCATTGTGTATGGGGCTATTAATCAATGTCCTACTCTCAGTGTTAAGAAGCTTCGTATTAAGTCAGAATACTTTTTTTTGTCATTCTCATGATTCAATACTCATTCAAACTTTTAGTACAGAGGGTTGGTACTCTGTGAAGTTTTCCTTTATTCTTTCTGGTAGATTTTGTGTTTTGTCTTTTATGTAATTTTAATTCTTGTTTTTTTGCATATTTTGTGTTAATAATAAATTGTGTTATTTTTTACATTTCATTTTCACTATATATAATATATGTATATATATATGTATTATATGTTTTGTGATGATACTCTCATCTATGTCTTTTAGCTATAATTATCTTCTTTACAAGAATTTTCTGTTCAATTTTCAGGTATATTTTGTTATATCTATGTTCTGTTTGTTTTTGTTCTATTTAACTATCCGTACCATATGAGTTTTATTTTGAGATCCTTACTGTTTTAATTCTAGCTACTTATAAAATTGTATATTCATTTTTCTTTCCAAGTTGGATGGGAAAACCTTGCCGAGAAAAAAAATCATATTATGTTAGACTTTCCTTAAAACATATCTTCAGCTTTATTCCTTATTTCAATTATGTGCTATGCTCAAAATATCTAGGTTATAAAGTATTGGATTCCCCTGTGACAATCTAAGCTAATAGATTTGAGACTTCTCTGTTTCAAAACCCACTGCCTATGTTCAACGTCATCTCACGATTGGACCATTAGCCTTCTACTCAGATACTGCAAATGTCTGAGTGTACTATGGAATATGTGACACTTGGCTTAGTGTCATCATAAAATCATCGACAGACACACACACATCCATGTATATGTGATATGCAATTGTATAAAGCATTGTTTTGTAAAACACATTTTTTATCATTTAAACTGGTACCATTGTAGTCTACCACAAAATAGAGGTACACACAAATATAAACAAAGTCTGGAAAACATTCTGATTTTCTGACCTTTTTGACAAGCACTTCGTCTGTTGTATTAGAACAACTGCATTGAACAAATTGTTCCTGTTTATCTATGTATGCATAATACACATGTGACTGACTATATGTAAGCTGATATTTACTCTTGTGAAATACCACTGAATTTCTTCATTGATTTTTCTCAGAATTTCTAGTGTCATGGATTTTACAGCAATCAATCTGATTGGCAAGTTTATTAAAGGTTCTTGAAATTACCTAGGATTATAAGTTCATTCTCATCTGTATAGCTTTATTAAAAGCGAAGAAATATGGTTCAAAAAATTCCCACACAACTTGATTAAGAGAAAGAAAGAATAAACAAGGGATAAAATCCGTTTTAGTGTGAAGACATAAATAAATATAATTTCAATATCCATTCTGTGACTCTTCCCATGGTTATTTTCTAACTTTTAGGCCAGTGTTTGCTATACTGTGCTTACAAATGAAGTTACTATGAGATTCTGACAGTTCTGGGTCATTTTACAGCTCATCATCATTGTACTTGTTTATTAAGAAGAATAATTGATACACCATTGATTCTGCTGTTTATATCTTACATTATATTCAAAGTGTGAAGGGCATAGTGCAGGAAAAAGTTGGAAAGGTGCATTCCTCTATTACAAGCAGTCTGGTTATTGAAAGAATATAAAACAAAGAATGTTTCAAACATCTAACTCTGCCTTTAACTTTGCAAACACTCTTAACCCACTTACATTTCTTTCCCATTTTTAACTTCCACAAAATCAGCTTATCAGAGGCTCCACTTTCAGTAAACCTGCACTTTTTAAATGCAGTTTCCTCTCTTATATCCTTCCTAGATGATCATCACTAAAGAACACTTCAGTATGTGGTTCCAAAATGATGATTTTTCTTTGGTTTCTGCTGTCTCCTTGTTTTAAAGCGTTACTGATTGTTGAGGGATTCAATGCCTAAATTCTTCTCATTGTGAAATGCCTATAGTGTGTTGATAAGACAGATGCTGCTAGATCTATTTTGTATGGAAGACAACTCTGTCTCCTTAGGTAGCACAGAAAATATGACATAGTGAGCAAGTGGCAGAGCCAGGATCCTAGCAGAGCTCTGAAGTGCACACTGCAGAGTCCCATCTGATTCACTTAAACCTGCTGTACAAACTGAAATCCGTTTCCCTTGAAGTTCACTAGTAACTCCATAACTGAGAGCCTCGGCACTCCTTACTTTCATCTTTCTGCGATTCGTATAGAATTTCAGCACACTGACCCCTCTCATCTCCCAACTCCTGCATCTACCTCCAGCTTTCCTTGATTTTTTTCCCATCTCTGAGACTTCCTGACTTACATCAATATAAATGCCACATTAGAGTTGCCATTCAGTTTTCATTTCTGTCACTAATTTTTCATTAATCTTTGTTAATCTCTTTCATTGTATTTTGTCCATCGGCATCGATAGTATTGAGAACATTTGTTTGGTGTTTTTTTCACATTTATTGAAAATACTTTTTTCCTTTCATATAATAATGTATCTTGATTAAGTTTTCTCCTCCATCTACACCTCCGAGTTCCTCTGTATCTCCCCTCCCATCCCGATTCACTTCATTTCAGTCTCTTATTGGAAATCAAGCAGGTATTTAATGTTTATTAATAAAACTAATTTAAAATAAGATTTAAAAAAACCCTAACACATCAGAGTTAGACATGACAAACAAACAACAAAAAGTAAAGACCAAAAGAAGGGGTAAGAATCAGAGACCTGCTAGTTAGCCACTCAAAAACTTTATAACACTAACCTGGAAACCATAATACATAGTTAGAGGGTTTGGTACAGACCCAGGTAGGCCGTGTGCATTTATCCTCAGCCTCTGTGAGCTCAAGTGTGGTTTGGTCATGGTGATTTAGAGGGCCTTGTTTTCTTGGGGTCCTCTGTGTCCTGTGGCTCATACAGCATTTCTATCTCCTCCTACCAAAATCCCTTGAATCCTGAGAGGAGAAACCTCATATAGACTTTCAATATAGGTCTGAGTTTACAAGGTCTCTCACTCTGCATAATCTCTGGCTGTAGAATTCTGCAGGAGGAAGATTCTCTGGTGATTGCTGAACAAGACACTAATCTGAGTATAACAGAACGTCATTAGTAGTCATTTTATTGCTACTTTTACTTTAGATCATTAGTATATGGTTTTGACTTAGGTCTCCAGACTACGGTTTTCTTTCACCTCCCAAGCAGTACTTCACTTAAATCAAATCAGACTTTTCTTGATTACTGTCACAAGTTTTGTGCCACCATTGCCCTACTATTTTGCAAGGAGAACAACATTATAAATCAAAGGTATTCTGTCTCGATTGGTGTTTGTATTTCTCTTTCAGTTGTCTGCAAAGCTCCATCCTGTACCAAAGATACTAGAATGTAGATCTCAAGTTACTGTGTATGTATCATCTCAAATGCACCATGAACAATGAGTTTTGTATGTGTCGCCTTTAACAATGGGACCTCTCTGTCAGTTCGTGTAGAGCAAGCTATAGTCTTGGCAAAACCCTGCATTGTTTGAAGATTCCCATGTGACCTTTTTGGAGGGGAACTCAACTAAATGCAAACCTTTCCGAATAACAAAAGCCTCATTTCATGACAGGAGATGCCCAGTTGGAACTATTTCTCCCCTATCATTTGCAGATTTCATTTAGATTGTCTTTATACATGTACATATTTAGGGAAGCTTCTATTATATTAGGTTTTCATAGTATATAGCAAATGCCCTGTATTAGCTATTTTTCTGGATATTACCTCTCTCATCCGCCTCTCCTCACCCTGACCCACTTGGTCTTCCTGCTTTATACCCCACATCCATCTACAACTATCTATCCTATTCCCTTTCCCAGGGAGATCTGCCGCCCCCACCCACAGTACCTTACTCTATTCCTGACCTCTATGGCTCTTTCTATTGTAGCTTGGATATCATCAACTTAAAAAAATAACTAATATTCAGACATAATCAAGTATACATTCAATATTCATTTTGTTTTATTTCCCTGGGTTTGAGACACATCATACAGGAAGGTTGTTTTCTTCTAATTCCTTCCATTGACCTGCAAATATTTCTGTTTTAGTGGCTACTTCTTGAATTCACGTAGATATTTGTTTTTGGTTTTGTTTTGTAAGCTACACACTTCATAAAAATTATATGAAAATAAACCCATATAAAATTTCTTTTTTAATTTTAAAGTCAATACATTTAATTTTCTATGATACTCCTACTACACTCAGTAATTCATTTTTTCTTTGTGCTCTGAACTGTCTTCTCTTCACTTCTCTTTCCTTTGTGTCCCCCTCTCACCTTTCTATCACTTCCTGTAATGCTTTCCTTCTGCTCCTCCTTCTCTTGTTCTTTTTCTTCATTTTCTTCTTCCCCATCAACATTGTCCTCCTTCTTTTTTCCTCTTCTCTGTCCAGAAATTCCATGCATAATCATCATTTTTCCACCAATACATTTAGGATCATTGATTCAAGGATTGGTGTTGACTATGTTACTGAAGTGTTTTTATTCTCTTCAAATAATTAATGAAAATGTTACTAAAATATTACAGAAATTATCTACATGTAGATTTCAAAACCAACTTTTCTCAGATGACATATTGTATCATATTGACACATTTTTTATAATTCCTTAATTAGCATGAATATAGTTAAATTAATATTCATGAGTATTTTGTTTCCATTTTTATATAATGTGCTTTTCTTCTTCCAATATCCCATCCACAGTGGGTACATATGCAGCTAAGATTTTCTTAGGTTTATCTAGGAATGTCATTTTGCTCATCAATCTTTCTATATTGTCCATACTGATGAAGTACAGAGTAATGTTTCATGGATTAAGGGAAGATAATCAATAGTGACTGCATTTTAATTACTCATTAGCTAGGTATCTACTCTGCATTAATGCTTATTGATTTATGTTGATGATTTATGTTGCCATAGATCATAACCTATGGATTATCGTACTATTTCACGGTGCATGGATGTGTGTGCCTGAAGGCACATGTCTCTCACATGTCTCTGTGTCTACTTCTACACCTTTGTGCTCATATTCGAATAAAAGCTAAAGTTTGAATATCTTCTTCAACTGTTCTCAAATGTATGATTTGAGAGGATTAATTAACCTGAATTTATCAACTTACAGAGACTAGCTAACAGTGAGCTCCAGAAATTGTTTTTTCTCCACCTTCGCACTGTTCTGGGATTGCCAGGAAACCATCAAGCAAGTGTCTGATCCACTGAACTACGTCTCCAGCCTGTTTTTTCTTCATTCACAAAGCTATTTCTTTGGATTTTCAGAGCCTTTCATGACTTATTTTAATTTTAGAGGTTTGGGTTTTACTGTGTTTTGGATTATACTTTGTACTCTGCTACTGTGACCTCTGATCTCATTCATCTTTATTGCTGTATTGCTTGCATTGAATCATTTTCCCAAAAGCCTCTAGGACATGTGATAATATTTGTCCATATCTCTGTGGCTTATATGATTTTCACTCCAACTCAAACTTATCTTCCATCATGTTTAAGTGAATTAGACTATTGTTCAATTACAGGATACATGTATATGTTTAGTCATTGTTAAGCCTTAGGACCATATAAACTGCCATCTTGACTGTAGTTAACGAAGGGAATCCTTTCCACTGTTGCTTGCCGTAACTATCTTACACAGGTAATTTCATCCATTTGTGTTCACAGTGAGAATGTCTTTGACATTATTTGGCATTCTTGATTATTTTCTCCATTAAGGACATTTTAATTTGTGTTTCATAAACTTAATGTCTATGCTAAGAGGACCCTTAATTCTCAAAAATGTATAGTACTGTTGAACCAATAGTACATTTGCAACAGCATAGTTTTATTTCTTCAAAAAGTACCCTGTATTTTTATACACTGTACGTACCTACCCAGAACGGGAAAACAAAGATTTATCTACTGTCTTTATATTTTCCCTCCTATGATGTCATAGAAAGAATTATAGAGAGTATGATATTTGAGCCTTACCCTTTCATTGAGCAATTTGAATTTCAGACTCATACATGATTTTATCAATGCGATAACACATCCACTTTTATGAAATCACTCTACATTGTATGGATTTCCCACCATCTTCTTCTCTATGGAAAGATGTCCTGGATACTTCAAGCTATTGTTGATGATGAGTAATAAAGCATCCATCATTACGTGCTCACATTTTGTGCCAACATGCTCTTAAATCATTAAGGCAAATAGTGAGAAGTTCCATGGCAGGACTTTACTGCTGAAATGAGCTTCTGTAGCACGTTTTACTCTCCTTATATTGAGAGTTTTTGTTCCCTTAGCAGCATGGACATTTCCTTCTTCCTTGTAAAATCAGTTGTTCTAATGGGAAAGAAATAATCCCTTGCATAATTTAAATACTTAATTTTTATGAAAAGTAACGCTCAGAGTATTTTCATATTATTACATATCTTGCCCCATTTATAATCAGCTTTTTTTCCTATATTTGGTCATCTCTCATTCTGTATGTTTTAATATTTTATACTTATTTTTATTTTATTTTTTATTACTTAATTTTACGAGTTTTGGGAGTGAAAGTACATGGTTTGAATATGCTCTTAGAAGTTTATATCTTTTTAGCTGCTAAAATGTACCTTTGATAATTCAGATGCTTTTCATATTAATAGAAAAATTATGAATCTTCCTTTGTCACTCTTCTTAAGGCTTTAGGTCAAATCCATTATCAATAAATAAGTTTGGCTTGTAAACATTTATTTTTATTTTTATAAGTGTACCTCTGCAGGTGAAGGGATAGAAGGCCTGTAATGTTTTGAAGAGTGTCATTGGTGTTAGATCCTCCTTTAGGGGTTTTAGTTATATGTGTACATAAGCTGCATGATGAAGGTACATAAAACCAAATTTAGGTTCTCTTCAAGAGTACCAAATAATCTTAATAGCTGATTGACCTCAAAAGCCCCATCATTGTTACTTTAATTTTCTGTTTATGGTGTTTTTCCATAAAACTTGTATCAGGTATGTTGTGATGGGGAGGAGAGCTGCTCTATTTACTCTTTACTTCTGAAAACTTTACTGGCAGATTCATTGGCAGTGTTCACACAGGTTCCTTTCTGCCCACTCTGTGTAAGCTGGCTTGTCTCTGTTTATTCCTTTGAATCTCAATGTTTTACAAACTATTCAAAGTTCTGATGTTATATAGGAACTTTGGAAAAATTATGAATCTTCCTTTGTCACTCTTCTTAAGGCTTTAGGTCAAATCCACTATCAATAAATAAAGTAATTTTCTTAAATGTTTTTCTGAATTTGACTGGATTCATAAATGTGGTGAGAAAATAATTAAGATTTCAAAAATATTAAATCTTTTCATCCATAGTCACAAACAAATCAATTAATATTACAGTCACTACCTTTTATAAAAATTTTAATAATATTCTCTGTAAGAATTTTTGTTTGTAATTTAATACTTTTAATGTTCTTTTATGTGTATCATAAATGCTTCATTTAATTGATATATATATATAATCATATATAGGAAAACAATTGATTTTTGTTTTGTATGGCTTATTATCTGTAATATTACTATGCTTGTTTACCCTTTTAAGAAAACCTGTAGGCTCTATGAACTCTATGTCAACTTTCATGTCATATTAAACTGTAGACACTTCCTTGTTTTGTAATCTATTTATTAGTGATATTTTTTATGATCTATGCAAAATTTCACTATGATATTAACAATAATGAAACTAGATATACCCACAATGCTTCTAAATTTAATAATGGAATGGCAGAGAATTCTTTTTGTTAAATTGGATTTTTAAAGATTGAAATATAATTGAAAAGACCCATTTGCTTCTATGTTCAGAATTGTGTGATTTAAAAGAAATATTGTACCAATTTTTCAATTTTCCTTTATTTCCCATGTATGACCTACTATCATATTTTAAAACCTAATAGTACTTTAAACTGATGAATTATTGAATAGTACAACATCATCTTAGAATGGGAAAATGCATCACGGTTTTTCATGTTATTTTCCTCCATTTTCATGGAAGCCTTTGATCAGTTCTGCTTTGAAACTACAAAGTACAAAATATTTTAACAACCTAGCTGATTCAATGGGAGGGACACAAAATTCTAAAAAGACATTGTCTACGATTTAGTTTTTCCTATTATGGAAAAATGGTTTTATATTTACAGTTTTGTTATAAATACAATGTTATAAGCAGACATATTACTTTTATTGATGAACGCTTACTGATTACAAATCTAATTAAACAAGTAGATGTAGGAGTATCTGAATGTCATATGTGGGTCTGCTAAAGTCTTTCTAGAAAGGATCCATTGTGTTTTGATCAACTAGTGCTTGGACATAGTTTCTCTTTGTTTCCACCTTTTATTGACTGCCTTTCAGTGGTTTAGAATGATCTTCCTGCCCTAATTCGTTCCTTGGCTATTCCTTTGTGTAATTGGGCCTCTTTCCTACTTAATATTATCAGATTTTTGACATTTTTAAAATATATTTTCTATTATCTGATGATTGTTTTCATTTATTTATCTCTTTCTGTTATTTATTTTCAGGTTCATTTACATATGGTTTCATTACTGGTTTTAGAAATACTCTGTAGGCTTTTGTTTGTTATCTGGTTTTTGTCTTTTTGTTTTGTTTTATTTTTAGGTATGACATCTTTAATGTATGTACTAGTTCTAGGCATTTTTCCTAAAGTGAATTCACTGCAAACCCAAAAATGGAAAGAATGCATTTTATCTATAATTTAGTCCAAACATATTTCATGTCTCTGAAAACTTTTCTTTGCGTTCATTTTTTTAAAAAAGCTTTCGCAAAATTTATTAAAATTTGAGAAAACATTCAGTTACTTTTCTATATGTAATTTTTTTTCAATTTCATGTAACATTGATTTCGTGTAACATACATTGTATAATTTTGTAATTAACTTGCATTTAGAGCTCAAAATGTGCTTTCTCTTTTGGCCTGTCTTACTATGCCCTGATTTTGCTTTTGTTTGTTGTGAAGATCACAGTACTGGTTTTGGATACAGGATACATATGTTAGTCAGCTATGTGACTTTAGTCACTATGTCTTTAATGATTCTTTGCCTAACTACTCTATCATTTAATTGCGAAAAAAACCCCAAAGAACCCAAAATCAGTACCTAAGTAGTGGAATTTTTCACTTTTGAAGCTTTGGTAAGTTAATACATTTTTATGTCTGATAAATATATTCTTTTTAATATTTTATTAATTATTTTATTTATCTACATTGCAAATGTTATCCCAGTTTCCTATCTGCTAACCTGCCTATCCCCCACCCCCACTCCTACCTCTATGAGGGTGCTCCTCCAACCTTCCACCCACTTACCTGCACTCACCTCAGTGCCCTAGCTTTCCCTTACCCTGGGTCATCAAGTCACCACAGGACCAAAGGACTCTCCTCCCATTGATGCCAGATAAGGCCATCCTCTGCTACATATCCAGCTGAGCCATGGGTCCCCTATGTGTACTTTGTGGTTGGTGGAAGCTTTGGTGGGTCAGGTTGGTTGATATTGTTCTTTCTTTCTATGCTGTTGCAATCTCCTTCAGCTCCTTCAGTCCTTGCCAAATCCTCCATTGGGGACCCTGTGCTCAGTCCAGCGGTTGACTGTGAGCATCCACCTCTGTATTTGTCAGGCTCTGGCAGAGCCTCTCAGGAGATATCTATATCAGGATCCTATCAGCAAGCTTTTCTTGGCATCAGCAATAGTGTCTGGGTTTGGTCTCTGCAGATGGTATATATTCCTAAGTGGGGCACTCTTTGATTGGCCTTTTCTTCAGTTTCTGCTCTACTCTTTGTCCCTGCATTTCCTTTTGATAGGAGGAATTCTGGGTTATTATTTTAGAGTAGGGTGCATGACCCCATCCTTCAACCAGAGGCCGTGCCTATCCACTGAATATGGTCTCTATGGTTATATCTCACCTTTGTTTGATATTTTAGCTAATGTCCTGTCTGTTGGGTCCTGGGAACCTCTTGGGTCTCTGACATCTTGGACTTTCTAGTGGCTAACCCAGTTCCCTCTCCCTCACTGCTACATTCCTCCTTACAAATTCCTGACCTTCTGTACTTCTCTCCCATCTCCTTCCATATTTGAACTGGATCCCCTTTTACCCTCCCTCTTCTCATTCCCTCCCAGATCCCTCAATCCTGCTACCTCCCGAGATTATTTTCTTCCCTCTTCTGAGTAGGACTGTAGCCTCAACACTTTAGCTTGGTCTCCCTTCATCTTGGGTTTCCTATGGTCTGTGAGTTGTATTGTGGATATTCCAAGCTGGTTTTTTTTTTGTTTGTTCGTTTTGTTGGTTTGGTTTAGTTTTTTGTTTGTTTGTTTGTTTGTTTTGGTAATATCCTCTTATCAGTGAGTACATACCATGTGTGTTCTTTTGTGACAAGGTTACCGCACTTAGGATGATATTTTCTAGTTCCATCCATTTGCCTGTGAATTTCATAAATATTTTCTTTATTTACAGAAATTTCTAATGAAATTAATTTTATTGGTGAGAACTGATTCTTGGGAGAAAATCATTAAAACCCATTTGCTTCTGTGTAAAACGCTCCCTGGCCAAACTATTCATATGATTCCACCTGTCGTGTTGGAAGTATTCATGCCAGTGTAGACCTTCCCACTGTAGGAAATGTGAGCCGCTAGCAAAGAATGACAAAAGTCTCACAAATCCTGGGATGTATTGGGAGTGCCGATGTCTCTTTGAAGAAGGGATCTCATCCAGGAGGAATGAATGCCATCCTCATCGATTGCCTATCTGGGCTCTTTTAAATCACATGCCTGATAAGTATACCAAGAGGTTTACTTGAAGCAGGGTGAATATTAACTGGGAATGTCTGGATATCCAGATTTGCCGCAGAGTTCTGGAGATTTCAAAGAGACTTATCAAAGGAGCACCTGAGAGAGAGCCAATGGTGTGGAGATGTGTTTTTCAGAGGACAGAGAGGGTGTAGGGTAGATTGCGTGTAGTCAGAGCAGCAGGAAGCAATCGCTATGTGGATATCCTCTATTGCTCTTTCTAAAGCCACTAGGTCCTACAGGGAAGTGTTCAAGACATTCTTAGTCATCAGAATCTTCTGATGAGGCTGGGAACTTGAAGCATCCTAGTATGCTCAATTTAGAACACATTGGCAAGCAGCAACTTGCCTGGAATAATGGGCAGGAAATGGAGGGAGGTGTTCCCTTCCTGTCTTTCTCAGCAGTGGGTGATATAAGCAACCGGAGTTCATGTTAAGGATCCCCCTTTGCCATCCTGGGGACTTCCTCGATGACCTCTTCCAAAAAGCAAGTGGCTTGTTTGGGGGTAAATTTCCTGCCATGAGTTTTGAATAACATTTATAGCCCTCTGATTTGTTTTTGTTTGTTGTTGCTGTTGTATTTTTTTTCCTTGATGTGATTAAGATGTTTTCCAGGATAGACAAAATAGAGAAGCAGCTTGGCCAGAAAAGAATGTTTCAGGAGCTTTTCAGCATGTATGGTTTCCTAGATCCCTAACCCCATGCCTTTCTGCAAAGTTCAGAAATTAGCAGCCAACCAAGTTGTTTTTAACTGACCACTGTTTTGTTTGTTTGTTTGTTTGTTTGTTTTTAATATTCTTTTTATAAGTAGAAAGAATATAAAAGGTAGAAGGTTGTGTTGAATACCCAAAGGGGTTGTTGGGGTTCAAACACAAACCTTCCACCCACTCTAGGGAGTAGCCCTTTTCATATCTCATCATTAATGGCTGTGCACTGTCTGATCTGACACTGAGCCTTAACCTAGAAGGACTGTTTGGCAGGGCTGACAGATATCCTTTCTGGGGGGAAGTCACTCACCTTCCTCCTGTGTATCTTGTAGGCCTCCTTGACCCCTAGGTTGTGGTGCTAGCTGCCTCTCCCAGTCATTTAGTGGTGTATTTACCCTCAGAGGCAACCAATGGATCCAGAAAGGGATAGGATTATTGGCACGATTGTGCTGCATTATTTCTGTGCCTGGGTGCTGCAGAAGCTGCACTTGCATTAAGAGGAATTCCAGGTGCTTAGTGGACATAAATTTATAAGGAGAGATGCTGAACCATGTGATGTCCTTTGGTGTGGGCAAAAGTATGTGTGCACACTAGAGTGGGCACAGGACTTTGTGCACTATGACATGCAGACCTGATGCAGGGAGAAAGTGGTCCTACTCCTACCACTCTCCAATTAGATCTCCAGTGCTGCACTCGCCTACATCCTTCTATACTGCTCCTCCTCCTTGTTCCAGGGTTTCCCAGCCCCACATTTATAGATCAGTAGTCTCCATATTGTTTTTTTTGAGTACTGTTAATATTGTGCATATCTATGCCAATGTTTTTACCTTTCACTGTGTTTAGACTATTGTTGTATGCAGGTTGAAAATCCAAATATAATTCCTACTTTTAAATGTCTGAAGTACAAAATTCTCCAAATACTTTTTTGATATTGTTTGTGTATATAATCTGCTTGTCTGTTTCCCACCTCTCTGTTTCTCTCTGTCTGTCTCTGTCTCTGTCTCTCTGTCTCTGTCTCTCTCTTTCTCTCTTCTCTTCTCTTTCTCTCTGTGTATGAGTGCATGCGTGTGTGTGTGTGTGTGTGTGTGTGTGTTTTAATCAAGTGGCCATAGTTGAGTATTATCCTTAAATTTTTAAATTTTCTCCATCCTACTAATTGAGACCGTGTCTCACACTGAAGCTCACTGTCTCAACCATGCTTAAAGCCCTACCAACTTCAGTGGTTCTGTTTCTAACTGTACAGTCCTTAGACTATGGCACTGTGCCCATGCTTGTCTATGGTGACAATGATGGAGCACATATCCTCATATTTCCATAGCAACAGTTTTCTACATGGGCCATCTCTTGCCACAGCTTCAACATAGGAAACCGTTGGACATCTAAACAACATCATGTAATTTTTCAAAGTCAAAACACAAAAAAAGGAAAAATATTGTGTTACCAAGATAAAGCATGTATGAAACACGAGTGGGTTTTACCTTTAGGATTGACTTCAAAATATTTAATTTTGCATATTTAAATATTCCAAAGTCTGAGAAATTCCAAAAATTTGTACCACTCTGGCCTCACAAGACTTTTTGCTTTTCTGTACTCTGTTTCTATTTGCCTTTCCCTGGTAGGTTTCTGATTCAACAATAGAGTTCTCTGTGTTTTGAAAAGCTGTTGGGAAGCAGGACAGTCATATTCTGCTTAAAATCAGTGTGTCAACAAGATTTTCTTAACTCTGGCACTTTCCAATATACAAAAAAGATGATACAATAGTGTTTATTACCATGTTTCTATCAGTGTTTCAGGAACTAATTTGTGAATCTGTTAGTATTCAAGGTTTTTATTTCATAGTAATGAATACTCTAGTGTAATTTGGTTCTACATAACCTATAAAATAAGAGTTAAAATAAACAATCAAACTGCGAAATCGATTTTTAAAACACTCAAAATAATGAATACTATTTAAGAATCCAAAAATGTAAATGAAAGGTGTAAGACTTTCAGTTAATAAAGAAAGTGGGAGGACTCCTTTTGTATCTAACACTCATTAGGTTACACAATACACTTCCTGGAAATGTTACTAATTAGGAAGGTAATGCTGACTTTGTGAGTTAAAACAAGCTATGATATTAAAGACACACATAGGGGAGAGAGCAGATCACAGACTTTACTAAGTACGGTTTATGGTGACATTTTTATAAGCTTCTTAGGATGGAGGGGTAACAAGAATCAGGATACTATATGTGACAAAAGAATCTCTTTCCAATGAAAGGAACAAAAGGTCATACGAAAAATTAGGGTGACAAAATGCATGGCATACTGAGTTTACGAATAGTCTCACAGCAAATACAGAGGTGGAGGGCAAAGTGAGATAATTACATTAAGATTATTGTTTGTTTCTCTGTCTCTGAATATGTAGGACAGTTGGGTTCATGTAAATGCAGTTATACTGAAGACTTGCTCTCATGACTGTTAAGAAAGCATTTCTACTCTCAGGATTACGAAAATCAAAGCAGTATAATCAACTTTTAAAATTTAGGAAGGAAACTTGACAAAGAAACAATTGAACAGTTCATAGTATTTTTTTAATTATAAGTCACTGTACAGCCTAATAGTGGAAACATAAGTATATACTTTTAGTCTATAGGAAAACATTAGTGAAAATTTAACAACGGATTATGTTAAGTCATGTAAACCCTGTCTTACATTATTTCACTCAAAACCTTGTAAAACGAATAATTCTCATTTTAGAACATTTCTTCAGTTCCTTAAAGTACATATCTATAGTTACATAATTCCTAAGTAATATTTCACAGGGAAAAGAAAAACAGTAAACTTAGCATTAACAAAGTCTCTAAATGCCTTGGTTTTCAAAGAAGTATGTCCACTTGAAAACAAAAAAGCACATCTGCTGTCACATCTGCACATTTTTGTCTGAGCGAAATCTAACTTTTAAGTAGACCATGTTGTCCAGTGAATGTTATTCTCAAAGGAAATCATCATATCAAAAAACCCTCATTATTTATTACAGCCCATATTGTGTATTATGCTACAATTTCAGGGGAAAAAGGAAACCTTAAGAAAAGAATTTTCATCAGTATGTTGGCTGCCAGACTTAAACTTTTTCTTCTCAGATGTGAAAATAGAGAGACTTTGAGGGATGATTTCTGGTTTCCATGGGCTCCAGGGTAATCATTTTCAGAACTCTGACAGAAATCTTTGTTGGACTTTCTTCTGTGATTAAGTTCTGTCTGAAACACTCCTCTGTCTCCTCTTGACATACCTAAGCTAGATAATCTCAGACTTATCTCTAGCCTGTTTCATTTTCCACCTAGTAGAGAAGTTGTTTAAAAATTATCTACTAGATTAATTTCCATTCCAGTGACACACAGTTCTTCCAATTCAGTATTTCTACACAAAAATCAAGATTCAGCTTTATAAGGTAACTAATAAATCACCTTGGTTTTTTTCCCATCCTTCATCTTTTGTGTCTTATTTTAGAAATGGCACTGATAAAAATTTTAAGTGTCAATGTTACTTTAAATGTTCAATGATTCCAAACCAAACATAAAGAGAGGACATTTAATTAGTGCATTTTTGTTATCTTAAATTTTTTAATGTTTTTGCATCTAAAAACTAATGTATAGTTTTACAAATGGTGAACTTGTGTTGCTGATTTATCTGACCACATCAGTCATCTGTTTGCATTCCCTTAAGTACATTCATATCTACTCATGTAACATTCTGGGAAATGTCATGAATTATACCACAGTTATATTTGAAAAATCTATACTCTCCATGATTTTGTATAAAAGATAAATAAATTACAATAATATATATTTGTTACAAGTACTAGCACATATTTATTGTAAATTATATTTGTTGTATTCCTCTTTAGCTATAGAACAGAAGTGGGAATCAGCCTTCTTATATCCAATACAAAATCTCATGATTGCTAACGAGTGCTTCTGCTGTATTTGTACTGGGATTTATTCAAGATGTTTTGGTTCAAGAAACAAAATTGAATCTTTCCACTGTTGTTGAATAATAACCAGGGGTAGAAAGTTCAAATGTTGGAGAAGACCTTTAGAAAAATATTCTTAAGTTATTTTCACTTAATAAATTTGACAACTTTAAATATTTATGACTTCCATCAATATAAAATATATTGAATCAATAGACATAGGTTTATAATATACTCAATCTGTATATGATGCGAGACAAGGATGAACTAACTTAACATATCTGCATTCCTGTCAATTTCATTTGTGTGTTTATTATCAAACTTAGGAACCTACCATATTAAAATTAGATTGGTCTTAAGGGTGGTAAAAAAAATGCACATTTTCTTAGTTGGAATCTACTCCTTTATAACTCAAGCTGATACATTAATAAGCTTCATGTAATATTTTCATAACCCATGTATTACACAGTTTTGTAATTTGTTCTTCCGTTTGCTTAGCTTTGTTGTGACTTTTTAACTTACAACTACTTTTTATTTAACCTTCTCTCAGAAAATACTCCACAAAGCCTCATCTAAACATGGTATTTGTTAATAAAATAGAACGCGATTCTTAGATGTGTAAACAATATAGTATTCTATTTAATTATTGTCTTCATGATTAAATCACAGGCAAATAGGTTGGAATATACTGGAAAAGTAGTAGACACTGGCAATATTCATACAACGAATATAGCCTTCAACTATGTTTAGAAAAGGGATTTGCTGAGTCTAAACGATGACATGCTGTTTCAGTTCTCTCATGCACATATTTTTTTATCCATGGTTAATAGTCTCTCCCGACTTGCATACCCAAAAACTTTCCTGAGAATCACTTCTGTAGCAATTCTGTTGTTATTACAAATATTTATTTTAATAAGTTACAGTTTGACATTTTAAAATGCCGATAGATTCTGGTGTTGAGTTTAAATTAAAAGAAATCAAGTATGTGGCTAAAGACACAGTATTTTGGGGGTTCTCATAGAGAAAAAATAATTTCTAGAAATACAAGTTGCACTGGATCTAATAAATAATAAAAATATTTTTAATATTACATTAAAGGATTTTGAGTTCAAAGTCACAATGTCAGACAGTCATCTGCACATATCTATATACATGGTCTTGAAGCTTGCACTAGATATATTGTTTTACTGGCAAGCCTGAGAGCTTACTATATGAAGAGGCTGAAAAAGTTCTTAAACATCAGGATGTGCTACACATTTTTCTTCTCTTGTTTCTATGCTGCTAATGAAGATGCTTAGGCTGCTCCTCAAAACAATCATGTAGGATATAAACAACATCAAGAGTTTTACAGCTAAGATTATTGAGTTCCTTCTAACACCCAGAGATTTGTGTCTGGAGCTCTGTGACGCACTAAAGAATTTACCCATACTGCAACACAGGACCCAGGCCATGTTTCTGCCCAACACGTTAAAAATTCTGTAAGCGAGAATATTTTAAGTAGTTTCTTCCACTACAGCATAATACGAAGACTTATTCTTAGAATGCTCTAGTAACGAGTAATCTGCGATCATCATAGCTTACATTCAAAGAAAATTTCTATCTGCATAGATATGTATAGGTACTATACACTTACAATTATTTTTAATTTAAATGAGCATTTTATTTTTAAACAGTTTTCATGTATTTATTCTATCATATATTACATCTAACATCAGTTTCCCTCTCTCCCTCCTCCAACTACCACCTCAATATCCCTACCACCTTCTTCCTCACAATACACCCATGTCTGTTTCCCTTCAGGAAAGGGCAAGCCTCCCATGGATATCAACCAAACATGGCACACCAAGTTGCAGTAAAGTTAGTCCATTCCTTTATACTAAGGCTGGACTTGGAAAACCAGGAGGACAAGCAGATTAAAGTATCAGAATCAGCCTCCAACCCCTCTTTTAGGAGTTCTACAAAAATACCTAGCTATAAATCTGTGACATATATTCAGAGGTCTTAGGCTAGACCCATGCAGGCTCCGTGATTGTCAGAAATCTATAAATCTAGCTTAGTTGATTCAGTGGGTTTTCTTGTGTCCTTGATACCTCTCACTCCCTCAATTTTTTGTCCTACTCCTCTTCAGGATTTCCCAAGCTCCACCCAGTGTTTAGCTGTGGTTCTCTGCATCTGTTTCCACCAGTTGCAGGATGAAGCCTCTCTGATGACAATTGCATTAGGCAGAAATCTGAGTACAGCAGAATATCATTAGGCATCGTTTCCTTGATATTTGTTTTTTGGCCAGTCATTGAGCTCAGCATTTCCTAAATTGAACTTTTTCCTTAATTGTTGCTCCTCATTTGTTAGTGCACTTGTAAATAACGTAGTGCAATACAGAACAGAGAATCAGGAAAGCTTCAGAGAGGCTTCCACCACTAAACAGAAATAAGGCTAAATGATATGCCTTCAAAAACATCAGTATAAGGCTTCTCCTACTCTGGAATAAACGAAATTTTATGTTTTGTTGTTGCTGTTGTTATTGTTGTTGCTTATTGGATATTTTTTATTTATATTTCAAATGTTATCCCCTGTCTTCGTTTCAAGTTACAGTCACCCTATCTCATCCTGTCTCCCCCTCCTTGTATGAGGATGTTCCCCCATCAAACCTCCCACTCCTTCCTTCTTCCCCACCCTGACATTCCCCTCCGTTAGGAGTCCAGCCTTGGCAGGACCAAGGGCTTCTCCTCCTATTGGTGCCCAACAAGACCATCCTCTGCTACACATGCAGCTGGAATCACGGATCTGTCCATGTGTACTCTTTGGATGGTGCTTTACTCCCTGGGAGCTCTCGCTGGTTGGAATTGTTCTTACGGGGTTGCAAACACCTTCAGCTCCTTCAATAATTTCTCTAAGTCCTCCACTGGGGACCCCATTCTCAGTTCAATGGTTTGCTGCAAGCATTTGCTTCTGCATGTACTTCTTGGCATCAGCAATATTGTCTGGGTTTGGTGGCTTTATGTATATGACCTGGATCCCCAGGTAGGCAGGCTCTGAATGACCAGTCTTTCAGTCTCTGCTCCAAACTTTGTCTCCATATCTCCTCCTATGAGTATATCTTTTCCCCCTTCTAAGAAGGACTGAAGCATCTGCACTTTGGTTGTTTTTTGAGGTTCATGTAGTCTGTGGATTGTATCTTAGGTAATCTGAGATTTTGGACTAATATCCACTTATCAGTGAGTGCATACCGTGTGTGTGTGTGTGTGTGTGTGTGTGTGTGTGTGTGTGTGTGTGTGTGTGTTTTGTGTTTGGGTTACCCAACTCAGGATGATATTTTCTAGTTTCATCCGTTTGCCTATGAATTTCATGTAGTCATCGGTTTTAATAGCTGTACTCCATTGTGTAGATGTAACACATTATCTGTATCCATTCCTTTGTTGAAGGGCATCTGGGTTCTTTCCACCTTCTGGCTAGTATGAGACTGATATGAACATAGTGGAGCATGTGTTCTTGTTATATGTTGGAGCATCTTTTGGGTATATGCCCAGAAGTGATATAGATAGGATTTCAAGTAATATTATGTCCAGTTTTCTTAGGAGCCTCCAGACTGATTTCCAGAGTGGTTGTACTAGCTTGCAATCCCACCAACAATAGAGGAGTGTTCCTCTTTCTCCCCATCCTAGCCAGCATCTGCTGTCACCTGAGTTTTTGATCTTAGCTATTCTGACTAGTGGGAGGTGAAATCTCAGGGTTGTTTTCTTTGCATTTCCCTGATGAATAACTATGTTGAACATTTCTTAGGTACTTCTCAGCAATTCAATATTCCCCAGCTAAGAATTCTTGTTTTAGTTCCATACCCCATTTTTAATAGAGCTATTTGATTTTCTGGGTCTAAAATCTTGAGTTCTTTGTATATATTGGATATTAGCCCTCTATTGGATGTAAGATTGATAAACATCTTTCCCAATCTGTTGGTCGTCACTTTGTACTACTGACAGTGTCCTTTGCTTTACAATTGCTTTGCAACTTTATGAGGTCCTATTTGTCAATTCTTGATCTTAGAGCATAAGCCATTGGTGTTCTGTTCAGGATATATTCCCCAGTACCCATGTGTTCAAGGCTCTTCTCCAATTTTTCTACTATTAGTTTATAGTGTATCTGGTTTTTGGCTTTCCCTGACATTCTTCACCTTGACAGACTCATTGTGCTAGCACCATCTGTCTCCATTTTGAGTACAAACACAGAAGGAAGTTCACTCGGCACTTCGTTGTGCATGTAAATTGACTGTTTAGCAAGACTCAAAATGCAACAGAGTGATGACTTACTTACTCCTGAAAGTTAAAAGGGTTTGTCCTGATATTAAAGTAGTAAATGTTACTGTTATGGTAGGTTCAGACTCAGCTACTTATCCTTAATAGGCCAAATGAACTAATAAATAATAATTAGAAAGAGGAGGTAGAAGAGGAAAAAGGTCCAGTGCCACACATCCCGGGTCCACCCTAGCCATCCTAACACTTACATTAAAATACAGGGCAAGATAGATGCAGAACTAAACACTTTGGGTCGAGGTTTAATTCCTCCTGTCATTATGTTGGTTCTAGTCTCTCTAGTAAGGTGGTGTGATAAGTTTTCATTCTGTGTAAGCTCTTTCTGAGAGA